>NC_063057.1:7802146-7840352 GCF_018812025.1 Megalobrama amblycephala | reverse complement strand
ACAGTTTTAAGAAGAGTATTACAGAGTTTGGCTTTAGTTTGCGCTCCGAGGAGAATAGCACATGAGAAGTGACCGTTTTAAAACAGTTGAAAAAAGCAATAAGCAGGGTTTGGTGTTTCACTTTGATGTATAAACTGTAAAGTTCATGATGTATATACTGTACACCATACAATGTGCAGAGCGGAGACGCAGAAGAGGTTATGTATCAGAGTCAATATGCAAATGTTCATATTTCATCTGTTTTATATCATGTGAAATAAATGTTGATGTTCTTATATATGCGAAGAGCTTTTGAGTCCTTTTTTCCATTTCCATGTATTTTCAAGCACTGCTGTTTATTACTAAATCATTATATGCACTAATCCATATTTTAGGGGAGAGCGGGGTAAGTTGTCACACTTTTCACATTCACTGAGCACCATACATCACAATGGTATAAATGTCATACCAAATGAAAGGAGGAAGTGTTGGGCACATATGTTGTATTCATTACATTTCCATATCTTATGTCATTACGGAGTTGTAGACTGTTGAACAGAGAATGTGCACTTGTGACAATTTGCCCCATCGGCGGGTAAGCTGACACACTAGATTATCTAAAAATAAGAACACAACTACTTAATTGTTATTATTGATTTTAATTTTTAAATTCAAACCAGAACTGGAAATATAAACAATCATGCCTAGAGAATTTTTCACATTTCAATCAAAACACATTAAGTGGCAAGACCACTTTACTTTGAACTTTAAACTCAAACTTTCTCTGGCTTATAGATCCATGATAACTGAATGGAATACTGCAGATAACATGTTTAATCTCTGAACATAACTGACTTAAACGGTTAGTTCACCCAAAAATGAAAATTCTGTCATTAATTACTCACCCTCATGTCGTTTCACACCCGTAAGACCTTCGTTCATCTTCGGAACACAAATTAAGATATTTTGATTAAATTCAATGGCTCAGTGAGGCCTGCATAGCCAGCAATGACATTTCCTCTCTCAAGATCCATAAAATAATCATTTTTAACATTCATATCTAACAAAGATGTATTGCATAAAATTTAAAGTGCAATTTTTTTACTTTTTAAGCCAAAAATAAGAAAATTGTGCTAACCTCAGATTAGAGCGATCTTGACCACATGTGAACAGGAAGTTGACTATGGAAGAAGTCACACAAAGTGGCTATTTGATTTTTGAGATAGAGCCTCTAGTTTTGGAGTTATGAAGAGTGTGACAACTTACCCCGCTCTACCCTACTATATATGCAATTTGATTTACAAAAAATACTTTTGGTGTATATATACTTAAGATATCTATTGCCTAATAAATATAAATTATATTAATAAATACATTGTATAGATATATTGTAGGGACCTTCTTTCGAGACAGGAGTTTTTTTGGTCTTTTTATTTAAAGGAATTGAATAAAGATGGAAAAATAAATACTATGGAAGTCAATGAGGCCCATCAATTGTTTGATTATCAACATTCTTCAAAATATCTACTTTTGTGTTCAGCAAAAGAAAGAAATTCATACAGGTTTGGAATAACATGAGGGTGAGTAAATAATAACAGATTTTTTTTATTTAATTAAGGGGAGACATACAGGTAAAAAACACTGTTTTCAGGCACCATGTCAATTTTGCGCTTTTTGGCTTTTCATGAAGTGTTTTTTCAGACTGATGGAAAGAAAATATCCAAAATACACATTTAAGTGTACATTTTATAGCACTTTATCTATTTGCATCTTTAGATTTCAATTACAGTAAATATCTTTAAAGGCTGTTTTCTCAAAATGAGTTTTTTCTCCTGCTCTGAGTCAGAAATCTCCACTTCTGCAGAACTTACATACACAAACTTTATTCCTATCTATACTCTGAAGGTTTTTACAGAGGGATTTGTTGATGTATAATTTGCCTGATTTTATACAGCATTTTATTCCTAAAAAAATGGTGAAAATTATCACTACTGATTTATGTAGTGATGAAAAGAGATATCCAAAACTCCCTCTGTAAAACCTTTGAATTTAATATTTTCAAAAAAATTGAGAATTTTGAACTTGACGTCATCCAATATTCAGATTTTTGTTCTAGAAATGTATGCAAATTAGCGCATATTTAATTAGATAATGGCTCATTTGCATATTTAAACAACATTTTTGAAAACTTGCAATACAAAAAATGTTTGTAATTTTTAATGTAATCAATCAGCTGGGGAAGTATGGTGATAGCTATTAATTTTTTACCCTATTCACCTGGGGTGTCTCGCCTTAAACACCAAATTAATTGTTTTTGGCACCATCTGGTGGTTGGATGCAGTACTGCAACAGTAACTGATGGCGCCCTCTGCTGGTCATGGTGTGCAAAACAATGAATGTTTTCTAAATGAAGCGTTTCATAAATGTGCACCCTTTCAATAATAATAATGTTGTAGAAATATTTATTTTTGGCCTCAACATGCTCGAAATCACGATTTGCTTTCTCTCGTGAGAATCTGTATTTTGATTACCGTGTAAAATCCTATAAACCGGAAACTGACGCCATCTAGTGGCGCTTTCCAGGAAGGACGTTTTAAAGGTTTATCTGACTCATTATATTTTCCAGTTTTGAACTAGATTCGTGCGTTTATGCGGCAAACACGCCACTGATTGTGAATCTGGAAACTCCCCTCTTGAGAAAAACTACAGCTGAAAAGTTTCTAACCGAACAATAAGACCGGAATCAGAGCAAACATGTAGGCTAAATTCAGTGACGTATGCTTTCTTAAAACCACCTGACCTTCGCACGTTATTTTTATTTATTTATTTATTTATATTTTTAAATTATTTATATTTTTCTGTTTGTAAACATACCTCACATATGTTAATAAGATGTAACAACGGGCAAATATTTTAATTAAATGTCACGTGGTGTAACCGTCAAGAACAAAAATCATGAATACAAGTGAATGAATATTTTTATATTTTCGAGTAATAAAATATTTTACAAGTAAAATTACTTAAAATATTTTACAAGTAAAATTACTTAATTTCTTGTGTTTTAGGAACTAATAATAATGTCAAATGTCAAAACGTTTAATGAAGTATTTCAAACTTTAACTCTAGACTCATTTTATTTAAAAACTTATATTATTATTCATCCATATTTTCGAAGAATAGTTCAAATAACTACAGAATTTTAGATTAGCATCTTTATTGTGTTTATAACACCACACAATTCCTGTATGCTCTTTTAAAATAATGTAAATTAATATTAAATGCGTTTCAGATTAATGAACGAGCAATATTACAACATATCAGTCAGCCATTTCTGTTTTGTAATAAAAACTTTTCACCTTTATTTTGTATATTTGGTGTTGCGAGCACGTGGAGGCATTCATAATAAGCGCCGACGTCACGCTCGCTCGCTCCTCCCCGCGCGTCCCCGATCAGCCTCCAGCAGTTCCACGATCCGTCCGGTTACTGAAAGTCTCCGCGTTTCATCCGTTTCCAGTCGCTTAAACCCGGCCAGACCGCGCGTACACGAGTGGAACCCGATGGCTTCGACGACTTCTGACGGTTCCGAGCAAGAGTCGCCGAACCCGAGCGAACAAAACGGCGACGGGAGCGAGTCGGGCCTGCGCGCCGCCGATCCGGAACCGGCCGTTAAGATGGACGGAGCGGAGACGGACGAGAAGCTCAACGGACACGAGTCTACTGAACAAAGCCCGGAGGAAGCCACGCGGGCAGACGGCGGCAACGACGAGGATGGCGAGACGGAAGCGGAGCCGGAGAAAGAGCAGCAGAAGAGCCCCGGCAGTGCGGACGGGACGGCGGAGCGGATGAAAAGAGAACAAAGGGAGGAGGAAAACGCGTCCTCACCGGCGGAGAAAAACAGCAACGGCGGCGGCGGAATGAAGAGGCGCGCGAGTCTGGAGATGATGAGCTCATCGTCGGACGGAGAGCCTCTCAGCCGCATGGACTCCGAGGACAGGTGCGTCAACCGACCACCGGACTCAACGATATTTACATCTGTCGTTTAATATTAGTTCTGTTGATAAATCACGGCTTTCGTGTGCTGTGTAGATAACTAACGTACTCGACTCTCACGCGAGAATTGTGGAGCTGAACAATTAGACTGATCCGTTTAGGATCAAGAAACAAAAACAATTATGGCACAAATAACAATATTATGATTAATATATGAATTATTATTAGTACGGTCTTTTATTCCTATGCACTAAAAGCAGAAATGCGACAATCTGCAAATCAGTTACGTATATCTCATATTTTCATTAATATTTTTGTTGTTATTGCAACTATATTGTTGTTTTGCAATATTAAGGGTTGCGTTCATGTCTAATTGTTGTCAAAAAGCAGAAATAAAACCATTAAAATTGGTTCTGCCAATCAGCTTAAAGGGTTAGTTCGCTTTTAAATAAACTTTTCCTGATAATTTACTCACCCCCATGTCATCCAAGATGTTCATGTCTTTCTTTCGCCAGTCGAAAAATTAAGGTTTTTGATGAAAACATTCCAGAATTTTTCTCCTTATAGTGGACTTCAATGGGCACCAAACGGAAGGTCAAAATTACAGTTTCATTGCAGCTTCAAAGAGCTTTAAACGACGAGGAATAAGGGTCTTATCTAGCAAAATGATTGGTCATTTTCGAAAAAAATACAACTGTTTATTCTTTATAAACACAAAACATCGCCTTGAACGTGCTTACGCTATTCTACTTAAGGGGGATATCGTCTTCTGCTGTGGACACTAATATTGTTATCCCTATAGTTATGGTTCCTGGTGTGAACTGGCCTTAACTCTGTATTGGCATCGGCAATGAAAAATGAGTGTTTACATTAAAAGTTCAACAATCCCAGGTGTATTTTAACCACATTTCTGAGTCTAATTTGAACAGTCTTGCCCTGTTGGCACCGCAGTAACTAATTACCCCAGAGTTTATTTGTTCAGAGCAGTAATCCTGCTCCCTCAAACTCATTCAGATGTCTTTATTTTCTAGAAACACAAAAGGAGATGTTAGTCAGAATGACTCTGAGAACATTCACGTTCAGTGTTTGAAAGAAAGATCCAATCAAATTGTTTAGCAGAACTTTTAAAGCTTATCACAATCATTCACCTTACCTTTATTTTGATAGCACTTCATACAATAGAAATAATTTCAAAGCAGCTTCACAGTAATAAACAAAAAAGTAACAATGATTACAAGTTTAAATTCTATTCTTGTAGTTATTCAGCTCGATTCAGTTCAGTGTTGATTCAGTTCAGTAACTCTTTAAAGTTCATCAATTATGAAACAAGTTCAGTTCAGACAAGTGTCGTTAATCAGCTCAATTCAGTTCAATAACTGTAAAGTTCATTGATTATGAAACTAGTTCATTTCAGACAATAGTGTCGTTATTCAGCTTGAGTCAGTTCAGTTCAATAACGTATCGATGTTGCAAACTTTGATTCGGTTATGAAGTTAGAAGACAATAGTGTCATTATTCAGCTCAGTTCAGTTCATGTTTTGTTCTCCTCTGATACCGTCAGTGCAGTTAAAACTGTAATTTTGCTGGATTTTAAGTGGATGGATATTTATTAGGGATGTGACGAGATGTCGTTAGATTAAAATGTGATCGCCATGATGGAGCGTGAGGGTGAAATGAGCTTTTTATTGAAATAAAAATCATTTAATTCAGTTTGATAACGGTCTCTTCAATCCCATCCTGCTCATCCAAAATGAGCTGCAGAGTCATACGTAGTGCAGCAGGAATCAGAGTTCACTGATCACATGACGAGAGTAAGTGATGAGATGACTGACAAGACCATGGCGGAGGATTCGTTGCTCAACACAGCCTAAGCGTCTGACGAATCTCTTATCTTGTAGAAAGCGCGCTCAGCACCGCCGCTCCCTATTCACAGAGTACACGCAATCAAACGAGATTTCAATACCCTGATGCATGCAAATATCTCCAAAAATGAAAGCTATCTTAGGCTGGGCTGTGTAGTTATAACCATCTCTCAGCTCTGTATCATGCTTGAAGAAAAATGTTGTCTCTATTTGCAATTTGAATATTGAGAGAGTACTTTAATTATGGTTGCATTTATTGTTTTCATTCAAGACTAAGAGAAAACCGTGTTATTCCTTTTTATTTAAACTGTTTTTATTTCCATGATCAATTTGTGGAAAGGAGTTCAGGGTAACACTTTATTTTACAGTGTCATTGTTACATGTAGTCACTATTGTAATAACTATAAATTATGCATAATTACATGCAACTAACCCTAAACCAAACCAAAACCTAATCCTAAACCTATAGTAAGTACATGTAGTTAATAATATTACTCAGTACTTAAATGTCTAATTACAGTGTAACAAAGACACCTTAAAATAAAGTGCAACCGAGTTCAATTTGGAGGTCAAAAGATGTAGAAGCTCATAAATCATGTACAGTGATGTCTGAAGAGACTGAAATCATACAGGAGAGAAGCCAGTCAGATGAGTTTGTGGCAAAACCTTTTACAGTGCTTGCAGTAAAAGACAATACTCATATCATGTGATAATTCATACTCAGAAAGTAGAGCTGAAATGACGTTCATTACAAGATGATTAGTTAAAACATTTCAAATGCACCTGCAAGACTTTTTTTCCAGTCATCTATTTCTGCATTGAAGATTTCTTAAAAAATACTGTGTAAAAATCTTGTCTCGTCTCGTGAGCTAACGCTCTCGTCACACCCCTAATAAATATCCGTCAGTTTAAAGCTCAGACAGAACACTTACTCTGGAAATTGGCGTCGGCCTGCTTTTGTGTCCGCCTTCCTTATCAAATCGAATTCTTTGAACTGGTTTTACGTCATCCAGTGCTCCAACCTGTGAGACCTTTCGCCATCTTTCCACATCACCAGGGTGACATGGGTGCGGTTGTGCAAGTGTTTTATGGCACTTTCTGCCTGCCTTCATCATTCTAGGGTGGATCTTTTACTATTTGTATTACTCTAAAGGCAGGAGAAAATGGATTCCTCATCCTCCATGGGGCTGTAGACGGCCTGGCTCACAGCACATGGGAAATCTGCAGGCACGGTGGAACGAATTCACAGTGAACACGATGTATCAGGTCAGCCCAGCGGTGGAGGCAGGAGAAAGAGGGAATGTGTGTGCGGATGGGAATCCCTGCTCTGTGCCAGAAGTGCTGTTTTGTGGAGCTTTTGGTGGGAATAAAGCTCTTAAAATCTGAGTGGAGGCCCTGAGCCCTGCTGTTTGGCCAGCTGGAGGGGTTGAATGTAACTTTTGTGCAGGACATCTGGGAGAGTATGACCCGGAGCACACGACAACTGATAGATAAGATTATGCCTTTTGTAGTGTAGCTTTTGGAAATGTTCATTGCCTTCAGATCTACAAATAGTCCAGGTTATTCATCAAGTCATATTGATAGTTGGTTAAATTGTCATTTAAGTGATAGTTTAGTAACGCTTTACGATAAAGTTTCATTTATTGACATTAGTTAACTGCGTTACTTTTAATCAAAAGTTGTCTGTTGATATTATCTAAAAGGGACCTGTAATGCCTCTTTCACAAGATGCAATATAAGTCTCTGGTGTCTCCAGAATGTGTCTGTGAAGTTTCAGCTCAAAATTCCCCACAGATCATTTATTATAGCTTTTCAAATTTGCCCCTATTTGGGTGTGAGTAAAAACACGCCGTTTTTGTGTGTGTCCCTTTAAATGCAAATGAGCTGCTGCTCCCAGCCCCCTTTCCAGAAGAGGGCGGAGCTTTAACAGCTCAACAACAACAAAGCTGGAGAATCTCACGCAGACAAAATGAGGATTGTCAGTAACGGTGTTCAGCCTTACATTGTTCAAACCGGAGTCGACACTGATGGAGAGACTCAGGAAGAAGTTGCAACTTTTAGAATGAAACTGGACGTTTCTGAATGGTTAGTGGATACATTTATGTAGTTGCTGTGGAGTTGATTCAACTCATCCACTAGCATGTGCCGTCATGTTCATCTTTTGTGTTGAATTGACCCTCGTTTGTGAAGCAGTCCGGCGTAAAATGACAGCATGACAACAATACTCTACTACAACAACTCTTCCTCTTCTCTAAAACAGCCCAACATGGTCACACCCCCTTTGTTGAGTGTTCTCGGAGGCGGGGTTTATGTAAATTTTAGGGTTTGTGATGTCACCAACCCGGGAAGAAGCTTGTTGTAGTCCCTACCAGCCGTTTGTTGTAGACCTTAAAAAGTGATTTCTGTAAAAGAAAATATCTCCCTTTGCATTGAACTATGAGCGTCGTAACTTTGCAGATGTTGTTTATGCTCAAACAGCAACATTACACACTAACTAAAGTTAAAAAAGTGAAATCATAATCAAAAAACCCTTTAATGGACCAACAATGAACTAACATGAACAAAGATTAATAAATACTGTAACAAAAGTATTGCTCATTGTTAATGTTAATGTAAGTAATGTGAACTTATTGTAAAGTGTTACCGATATGTTTGCATAAAAGTGGCATTTATCATACTGTTAAAAAGGAGTTGTTGGGTGAATTGTTTGCGCTTTTCTTTGTGGACTGGGTAAAAATATTTCAAATGACATGTGCACTGTATTCCACGTCATATAATAAGTTTCATGTGAGGATCAGACCTGAAATTTGTGTTTTGCTCTAGAAGTCATCAAGGTTTAATGTCAGTTATGTCAAACACCAGATCAGTATGTGCCAGACAGTTTGAATATGTGAAAGTGGAAATGAGTTTTGAGAGATCTGGTGGAGGGGAACTCCACTGGATGGGACGTTTGAGTAAAAGCAGGTGTTACATGTTTGCTAATCCACTTCAGCAGGTTTTGGCACAGTTTTCTGAATTAGACTCTGTGTACATTGATCAGCCTGCTGGACCAAGCAACACACGTGTGTGGAGGTTTTAACCATCTTTGCAATCCGTCTGATGAGTGTGGTGCTGAGAGACGGCCACAGATTCCAGAAGAAAAAACTGATGCTAATGCATTTCATATGCCAGACCTGGTCTATTGCTGTCATGCCAAAATTCACATTCAAACAGTTTAGTAACCCAGTTCATGCATACAAGTCTCATATTAAGTTAAGCATCACTGTTACTGTTAAACTTGCGGGAATTGATTTGAACAAGTCTGTAATGCAAAATATTGCATTTAGTGCATGCACTATTTATGTGCAGAAATCCAGTTTCAGCAAAAAATCATTGACGTACCTGTGGGTTTTGCAAATGTAAACACTTTATCACTTCATCGGTAGTCAGACTGGCAGTTGGAGTTTGTCTCTGTGATTACCCAGCATCCTGTTCTCTGGCACATGCTGGGATTTAGCGTCAGTTGTGGGCAGTGAAGTCTGAAAGGAACCAACAGATGGAAGTGTGTGTGAGCCCCTCCTCTCCCCTCAGGAGCCATTCAATCACAATCACTGGAGTTCATGGTGCTTTACTGCGGTAGTTTACCACTGTCCTCTCCCACACTGCACAGCTGCTCGCTCAAAAGCTTAGTGTTTCAGCGTTTGTGTGCCACGGTTAGGCGCTCGCCCCACTGCACTGGCCACATTTACCGTTCACAAAGAGTCATGATTGATAACGTGGGTGCTTGAATTGCAGATTTTGCCACAAAAATTGAGATAAAGTTTCTGTATTAGTCGTGTTACTCAAGCAAACTTTCCCCAGTTTTTGTGTTGTAGTGTTTATCGATGCCACAACCTGTCACTTTTTAACTCATGTCTATCACGTTTAGTTTTGTGTGTGTGTGTGTGTGTTATGGCCAGTTTTGTGGACACAGATGAACTAAAAAGGATATTTTTAGTGGATAATTGCAGCTACAGTGGGATTTATTCCAGAAAACAATATGAAAAGGGCATTAAAATGCTTTTGATGCTCCAATAATGGTATAAAGTCTAAGGTTACTGTCGTATCAGGCAGCAAAACAAATATTGTTGCACCTTTGAAATATATTTATTTATTTTAAATGTTGAAGGACATTGGATTTTTGGATGTTTGTGTTAAAAAATAATCATGTTCATGTGTTTCAGTATCAGCAGTACTCTCATGGACATGGAGAGCATCGCATCCAGCGGTCGCTCTACGCCAGCTATGATGAACGGTCACGGTGGGGCGTCTTCCTCCTCCACTAAGGGCTCATCTTACCCCTGCTGCTGGGATCAGTGCCACATGCTGTTCAACACCAGCCCGGACCTGGCTGAGCACATCCGCGGGGTGCATGTGGACGGACAGCGCGGCGGGGTCAGTGTGTGTGCATGCTTGTTTTATGCAGTACAAAACATTTCTCAGGCTTATACTTTTGGTGTTTAGAGTGAAATTCTTACATTGTTCCCCGCAGGTTTTCGTGTGTCTTTGGAAAGGCTGTAAGGTGTATAATACACCATCCACCAGTCAAAGCTGGCTTCAGAGACACATGCTGTCACACAGCGGAGACAAACCGTTCAAGGTCGGCCTCTTCTTTGCACACGTGCATGCAAATATAAATATATATATATATATATATATATATATATATATATATATATATATATATATATATATATATATTTTAATTATAATTTTATTTTATTTATTTACATGTTCATACTGTTATACTAGAATAACCTGTTGCATACTGCTGTATTTTTGTTTGGCTAGACAATGAAAACGCTGTCCTGTAATTATAACCCAGCGTTGCTAAGAGTCAGTGCTGTTGTTTTTTATTTACTGTAATTACTCTGACCATTGCCTTTCTTTGTGTAGTGTGTGGTGGGCGGTTGCAATGCCACCTTCGCCTCCCAGGGGGGGTTAGCGCGCCACGTGCCAACCCACTTCAGTTCCCAGAATTCCTCCAAACTCTCTAGCCAAACCAAGGTGAAGGAAGAGTCACCTTCCAAAGCGGGCATCAACAAGAGGAGGAAACTCAAGTACAAGCGGCGACGGTCGTTGCGTGAGTGTCAGTGTAACTTTAATCCGTTTTCAGCTCTGGTTTCAAATCTCATTCTCTCTGACTTCACCTGCTCTCTGTTTTCTCCCACCAGCGCGGCCTCACGACTTTTTTGACGCTCAGACCATGGATGCAATCCGTCATCGCGCCATCTGCCTCAATCTAGCGACCCATATTGAGAGCCAGGGCAAGGGTCACAGCGTTGTGTTTCACAGTACGGTGGGTACCCACACTTCACCTCCCTCCCATCCTTAAACAAGCTGGATCACTAGCATGCCACTCATACTATTTCTGCTCCATATAGTATGTACACATACATTACACAATGTGCTTATGTTTTTGTATTGCATATTGAATAAAGCTTCACATGCTATATATATATATTTTTTTTAAATAGTAGGCCGTTTGTAGTATATACTGCACAGTAAGCACTTTGCTATTGTGTGTATCTAGTATTTTTATTTATTTTTGGTTTGCCCAATTTTATTTTTAATGAAACAATGATTTTTATCTGGGCAAACTTTGAAGGATCCAGGGAAAAAAAAATAAAATAAATAAATAAATAAATAAATAAATATATATATATATATATATATATATATATATATATATATATATATATATATATATATATATATATATATATTTATTTATTACAAGTAAAGTTGTATATATTTTTTCTTAAGTTGAACTTTATAAAATATTTGTAGTTATTATATTGTTTGTTGAATCTTTATCTACAATTTAATAGTTTGAGAAGCTGATATGGCAATAAATTTAAATACAACAAACCAACTTAGTATTCTGCACTAGTATTATGTTTCGAACACAGCCCATGTCTTTAGTATAGAAAATGTAGTATACTTGTTTCTAGAGAAATTTATGTAGTCTTAAATGGCTGAATCAAGAGAAAGTGTTTTTTTTTTTTTATATGCTAGCCGTGTCACTAGTCATCAACGTGACTGCTTTGCATAGCCATCAAGGACTTGCTTTGGCTCTCATGGTCCAGTAGCATCTGTCTGGGCCGCTGCTCCCCTGTGTCTTTAATTAAACTGTTAATGAGCTGCACAGGCCCTCCTCTTCACGGCCACAGTCACCGCCTCGCCTGCTGCTCCCAAAACCCCATGAAAACTGTCCCATTTAACCAGCATGCTCCGCTTCTTTTACAAGCACACAGCCAGTAGTTGTAGCATGGATTTAACCCATAATCGAGATCTCATGCACTTCTTCTCATTGTGTGCAATTGAGCAGGTGATCGCCAGGCGGAAGGAGGATTCTGGGAAGGTGAAGGTGCTGCTTCATTGGATGCCGGAGGACATGTAAGTACATGAAAGCGCACCGCTCACCTTAGGGCTCTGCGCTAAATGTCAGCCGTTTATATGAGTCAGGAGCCACCTGAGGGCAACCTTATGCACTGATGCTTCAAAACACACACACACACACACACACACACACACACACACACACACACACACACACACACACACACACACAAGTATGACCTGATATACATCACATGGATGGTTCTGAGGCTCCTTAAGTCACATTAACTGCTCTAAAAACACACAGACTGATCTACAGCTGACTGTGTAGATGTTATTAATCCCAGAGGAGAAGTTTAGCATTCCTCCTTCCAGCGTGTCTGTCTCCTGGTGTGCAGAGAGATACAGATGAACTCTGACTGTGTGCAGCATGAACAACTAGCATACTGCATATTACACAGTATATACTATTTATTACCTAACTTTTTTTTTTTTTTAAATAAATGTAATTTTTATTCAGATATTTTTAGAATAAAAAGTTAAATCATTTGAAACAGTATGTTGCACAATGGCAATTGTACTTCTATTGAATAAGTGAATAAGTGTTAAAAAAAGAATGTTCTTATAGTATGAGTGCGTGTAGTATGATATGATATACTACATCCATCATGTTTTATGTAATGTGACCTACCAGCGTCAGTTGCGTCGCTTCACTGCTATTCACAAATCCTCTCCCATGGCCTCATGGGAAATAAAGTGTCCTTTAAATGCGCACTTACTAATCTCGCTGGAAATAGTAGGTTATTCGGGTTCTTGTTGCTTACTGTTTTATGAATGCAGTGAATTTGGACATGATACTTGTTCACATACTGTTTTTCGCCTACTTTATAGTAGTGAAGTATGCATATTTGGATGCTGCCAATGTGTTTCAGACAATAGTATGCTACATCTGTGGTGTCCAGTTCTCA
Source organism: Megalobrama amblycephala (assembly GCF_018812025.1). Taxonomy (NCBI): domain Eukaryota; kingdom Metazoa; phylum Chordata; class Actinopteri; order Cypriniformes; family Xenocyprididae; genus Megalobrama; species Megalobrama amblycephala. Next base: position 7,827,193 of record NC_063057.1, on the reverse strand, counting down.
TCTCGTTATTAACAACTGATTGTTATGCATTGCAAAGTTTTATATATATATATATATATATATATATATATATATATATATATATATATATATATATATATATATATATATATATATATATATATATATATATATATAGTACAGTCCAAAAGTTTGGAACCACTAAGATTTTTAATGTTTTTAAAAGAAGATTCGTCTGCTCACCAAGGCTACATTTATTTAATTAAAAATACAGTAAAAACAGTAATATTGTGAAATATTATTACAATTTAAAATAACTGTTTTCTATTTGAATATATTTGACAAAGTAATTTATTCCTGTGATGCAAAGCTGAATTTTCAGCATCATTACTCCAGTCTTCAGTGTCACATGATCCTTCAGAAATCATTCTAATATGCTGATCTGCTGCTCAGGAAACATTTAATGTGTACAATTGTACAAAATATTTGTGTACAATATTTTTTTTCAGGATTATTTGATGAATAGAAAGTTCAAAAGAACAGTGTTTATCTGAAATCTAATCTTTTGTAACATTATAAATGTCTTTACTGCCACTTTTGACTGATTTAATGCATCCTTGCTGAATAAAAGTATTCATTTCTTTAATTTCTTTTCAAAAGAATAAAAATAAAAATTCTTACTGACCCCAAACTTTTGAACGGTAGTGTATAATGCTACAGAAGCTTTGTATTTCAGATAAATGCTGTTCTTTTGAACTTTCTATTCATCAAGGAATCCTGAAAAAAAAAAAAGTACACAACTGTTTTCAACATTGAAAATAATCATAAATGTTTATTGAGCAGCAAATCAGCATATTAGAATGATTTCTGAAGGATCATGTGACACTGAAGACTGGAGTAACGATGCTGAAAATTCAGCTTTGCATCACAGGAATAAATTACTTTGTCAAATATATTTAAATAGTACACAGTTATTTTAAATTGTAATAATATTTCACAATATTACTGTTTTTTACTGTATTTTTAATTAAATAAATGTAGCCTTGGTGAGCAGACGAAACTTCTTTTAAAAACATAAAAAATCGTAGTGGTTCCAAACTTTTGGACTGTACTGTGTATATATATAAAATTTCGTTGTTCTGATCAAATAATGAGCCCAAAGGGAATTGTGGTTGATGCTGTTTCCATTCAATTCATCACACTAGAAACAGAAGGTCAATTTTAGGACATTGTTGGATACAGTATCTGACCCAATGTGCTCTTTAGCATTTTGGCAAGCCAAGTGTTGGTCATTGGGGAATTTCATGCTTACGAAAACATCATCTCTAAAATAGTCGGTAATATGCCATCATACCTCGTTTCTCCTCCATTATACTCATATTTTCACACACTTTATTTTTGTCTCTCAGTCCCTTCTTCCTATCTCACTAAATCCATTTTTTCTTCCTCGTCTCCTGTCTTCAATCGTTTTTTTTTCTCTTCATCCCATAACTTTATTTCACTTTATTCAGTTTCTTGATGTTCAGAGATGCGTCATACCCACCTGAGCATTCAGATTCAGATCAATGTGGTAAACGTCCACATTAACGTCAAGTCTAATGGATTGGAGAGCGCTGGCCTGCGTGAATCGCCACCCACCTGGAAACAGACTTTCTTTTGAAGTTTGTCCAACCCAAATACTTTTTAAAGGGTATCCTCTTGCTCTCAACATTTCCATGGCTTAGACAATTTCCATGGCTTTGCCTTTGAACGTTAACTGTAACCATTCTCAGATTCCCGCTGTAATTTCAGCGTAAATGCAGCGAAAACTTAAACTGGTGTTATCCAAAATGACTTCTATGGTAAATGAGGCTTTTTGCTAATTGCACGTTTGTACCGCATCGCTATACCAAGCCAGCTAAAATGGTCCGTGTTGTGATAATTGGTACACTTGCATACCTGTACAATAATGCAAACCTCCTCACGGGACTGTGTGCGTGTACACGCTGCTGTTCCGAGTCGGACATCAATCTGAGCCGGAGGAATGTTTGTCAGCTCAGCGATAACACAGAAGAAGATGCTGTCTCGGGAGACGTTTAAAATGGATTTCTGGGTCACCACAACAAGCCGGAGCCAAACAAGGCTCCTCCATGGAATAACAGCAGGGGAAAAAAAGAAAAACATTTTTAATAATCTCATTGTGGAATGTGTGTTGGAGGAGATGGTGGAATGAAGGGCTGTGTGTCTGTGTGTTGTCTGGCAAATGCTAATATTTATATGTAAGCTACGATTGGTATTAAATACTAGCATACTGGTTACATACTGTATGCGCACTAGTATTCTTTCACTGTTTGTTGTATACTTTTGTCATACAATGATATAACATATATAATTTCATTGCATTTTTAGTCTTATTTTAATATAAACACCCCTTGACCAAGTAAGTTAAAGTTAATATTTATCGTGGATTTAATTATCACATTTGAGATTAAAGGTCTAGCACATTGAATTGTGGGACATCCTATGCAGTGTGTCCTGGTTCTATACTGCACATTTTGTCTGTAGTATGTTGAGTGCATTGCATTATACTGATGGATATAGAATACTATATCCCACAATGCATTGTCAGCATACTACCAAATATGGCACGTTGTGTTTTGTATACTGCATGCACTGTGCCCTGGTTGTATACTGCACATTTTGACACGTAGTATGCTGAGTGTGTTGCATTATATTATAAGGATATGTTATCCTATGCAATATGCTCCGTTTTTGTAGAATACTATTCAGCGCACTACAAAATATGGGGCATTGTGTCTTGTATACTACACTCTAAACAAATGCTGGGTTAAATATGGACAAATCCAGCAATTGGGTTGTTGTGAACCAGCGGTTGGGTTAAATGTTTGACCAACCTTCTGGGTAGTTTTATTGAACTCAACTATTGATTAAAATGACTATATGATTTGCTTAAAATGAACCCAGAATAGGCTGGAAATTAAAAATCGGACACATAATTACTAGATGCAACAATACTAATCAAAAGGTGAACATTTATTAATAAGCAATTTAATAAATGTTTAATTATTACTTATTAAATATATTAATAAATGTTCATTTCCAACCTATTTTGGGTTCATTTTAAGCAAGCAATATAGTCATTTTTAAACAATAGTTGCGTTAAATAAAACTACTCAGCAGGTTGGGTTAAACATTTATCCCAACCGCTGGGAATTTTTTTTAGTGTATCTTGCATATTGCACATTTTGACATCTATAGTATGTTGATTGCATTGCATTAAACAAAGTGATATAGTATACTATGCAGTATGCTCTGGTTTTGTAGAATATTGTATCCATCAATGCATTGTGCTCAGCAAAATATAAAGTGATTTTGACATGCATCAGGTCAACCCATGCAGAACATTTGCATACAATGCACAAAATGCACACTGCATGCTACTTTATTTTAAAATTAGTTGGTAGTATGCTATTCTGAATGCACTGTCAAGAAATGACCCATATTTCTCTGCCTTTCTGATGTGCACAGACTTCCAGACGCTTGGGTCAGCGAGAGTGACCGTCCCCAGCTGAAGACCAAAGTGGTCCACCTCTCCCAACTTCCTCAGGACACAGCGGTGCTGTTGGACCCCAACATCTACAGGTGATGCTCCGACCCACATTAGCAACTCACTCAAACTTTACACGTAACGTTAAGAGCGAAGGAGCCGTCGACTTCTTCCGTGTTTGAGCTCGCCATGGGCCACATGTTTTAGACGGGAGAGACAACTTTGCTGCTGAAGACGCCATAAAAATTTCTCCAGCAGATGGCGCCGGTGTCACTGCAACGAGAAATGGCCTTACCGATCCTAAACGTGCAACACGCCGGCTTCAAGAACTCAGGGGGGATTGTGGGTGGGAGATCAATAAATAACCTTCGATCCCAGAGAAGATGATAATTAATCAAAGCTGACGATACCATCCGCCTGGGTCACAGATACTCTAAACTCACCTCTGATCTTCTCCCACAGATGTAAACCACGATTCCAGGATTGTTAGAGCCACTATTAATCGACCGCAATACATCATTTCTTTGTTTATTAGACTCTAGTAGGAGTTTGTTTACCCAGCTTCTTCCATTGGCGTGGAATGTGATGCATTCTGAGCATGTGGTCAAGACGAGTGCTTTGTGGGCAGAAGCGCATGTATTCATGCATGTTAATTCTTCAGCTCCCCACGCAGCCTACGGTGTGCCGCGGTAAATAACAGGAGCGCGGACAGATGCCCGTCATCTTCAGGGGTCTAGCGTGCTCTGAAGAGCATCTTTATGCATCGTTACGCCGTTTGTGGTACAGAAATTCAATTGGAAATGACGTGTTTTCTGGAGTCGTTTATGTGTGTGTGTGTGTGCGTCGTACTAAAGCGGGTTCTGCTTGTTTTCAGGATGTTTTTCTAGAAGACTGGGTGGGGAGGGCGGCTTCTGTCAGCGCCTGCTGACGTACCCAAACCGAAGTGGACGCGCGGATCTTTTGACACAGGACTACTTTTCACTTTGCTTTATTCCTCCCTCACTTTCTCCCTTTTTTTTTTTTTAATGCTCAAAGTCTGCCAAAGCATGCAGTGAATTTTTAATGTGTTTTTATCCCTTGAAGAGGAAAAAAAGGCACAAAATTGTGAACTGTGTCGGTGCTGGACTTTTAACTATCTGGGAGGATGTCTTGTGTACCACGGTTGAAGTTTTAATTTTCCTTCCCTGCGTCCTCCTCAACTCTGCTGACAAGCTCTTACAAGTCCCTTTTTTCTTTCCTTTTTTGTCAAGAAAGTGCCCATGTAAATATTCCAGGAGATTTGTAATATATTTTTGTACTGCGGAAATTTTACTGTACTGTAGATAGATGTAATAAGCCACAAGCTGACAGAAAACATAATTGTACAGAATGTGATAGCTAAATAGTTTTTGGATGATGTGAATGCTTCCATAGACGTATTTGCGTGGTTTTCTTCCCATTTTTTTTTTTTTTTTTTAGTATGAGGATAAAAGAAAAGGAGTGATTTGTATTTTTCTTTCCCGAACACGTGCACAGACTCTTGTAACTGCTGCTCCACCTACTGATGAGGATGATGGGATGTTATCATCCTCCTGTTTGTGCATTTGCTCAAGCCAAGGAGTGTATAGACATCTCGATGTAATGGTGCTAAAGCTAACACTAGCGTTTAGGCTAATGCACATAGGAGAACTATAGGATCAATAATGATGGTGCTTCTTAGATCATGTAATAATCCCCTGTTCCCCATACTTAGAGATCATACTTCTGTCTTTGTAGTAAAGCTTAAAAATTCTATTAAAAAATGCAGTTTTTTTTTGTTTTTGTTTGTTTGTTTGAATCATCAGGTTTGCAGCTAACGCTGGTTCCAGCCCATATAAACCTCGTGTTTCTCACACAGGACTGTTGTTTATGAGCAGTGAGGAGGCCAGGGGCATCTGGGAGTCGTTTTATTGGGGCAGATTTGCAAGCGTTGACATGTAGGCCGTCTGCCAGGACCTTTAGCTCAGCGTCAGACGTGCACAAATGCCCTCTGAATATGCCTGCTGGTTTAGACGAGGACCGCCATGGACAACTGACCGTCTGCTTTTGAGTTTACCTCAAATCATTCTCTCGGTTTGGGTTTTCCATCATGATAGTTGCGTCTTCATTTGTGTTGAGTTTGCTTATGTTTTCTGTTTCTAGCGCAGTGGATTCATGCTGCATTTTTTTGGTGTAGTTGTAGTCAGCATTGAATATAATCAAACGTGTAGTTTGTGTTTGGGTCTGTGTTTGACTTTCCAAATGAGTTTTTATAGTCTAACGTACCACTGAGTAACAAGCACGTCTTAATTTCGAGTAATACACAACAGCTGCGGTCTGTCAGCGCGCGTACAATGGGACTGTTTGTCCTAAAGAAGCTAAATAATCAGAGCTGCACATGACTCCTGTGGTTTATTTATTTTTTTGAGAAACTACTGAAAATACACCTTGCCTAAATGTGCTAAACCACCAAGAGAATAAAGGTGAAAAACGTATGTTTTCAGTTCATACATTTTTATTCTTCTAAGAATATTTATTTACCTTTTAAGAATACGTTTTCTCTAAAATATTAAAAAATAACTGCAAATTCAGTTACTTCATGCAAAAATTAATTGGGTGTGTTGGACATCTTCTCTCGCAGAATGCTTTTATTATTTAACAGATATTTTTAAATGATTTACAATTTTTAAAGTGCCCCTATTATTATTATTATTATTATTATTATTATTATGCTTTTTCGAATATTATCTTTCATGTAGTGTAACTCTCTGTGAGTGTAAAAGGTCTGCAAAGTTTTAAAGATCAAAGTGCACAAATAAAGTTGCCTCCTAAAAGAAAGAATCGATTCTGAACTGCTGATACGAGTCGTCATCAATTGACCGTATGCACGGTTGCTTCCTGGTTTTCGTTAAGCCAGCTTGGGCATTTCCAGTGAACTGTTAGCTGTCATTCTGTGCTCGCTGTACATCGACACACAACCATCAATGGTTGACTTTTTAATGCAGTTATCACACTTCCCTAATTTACCAATAAACCAGTTTTATTGATTGCAATAAAGACGGAGCTAATGGCATCGTTTGAATAAGAAACGCCGTGTCTGTAATTAGACATGCACACGCAACACTTTTCCAGCACATCAAATGGTATTTTTTATGTGATGATAAAAAACATTATTTTTACATCCTTCTGAGATTGTCCCAATTTGTAAAACCGAACATTTCAAGATCCAACATTTTATAGAAAATGCATTTATTTAAAAATAAAAAAGGCGTTAATTACCAATATAACCAGCAGATGGCGGCAGAGGAGCATTTATTTGCTCATATTGGCTATTTCCTGTAATTGTTTTTCACTGTTTCGCTTTTTAATAAATATTAAATATTATAAAATCACTAGGTTTAAAAATACTTTTTGTCAAGGTGAAGTATGAAGTACTAAAAAAATCTCATGAAAAACAATAACTTTTCTTGTGAATGAATTACACAGAAAGTGAGTGCTGCGCTCTCCCTTTATAATCAGCAGCTGTCAGTCAGTGCAGCACAAGCTCAATGATTTCAACACACTTGTGAAAACTCACATTTTATTCAATGAATTTAACTAAAATGCACAATAAATCTTTAATTTACAGTGTGTTGACTTTTCTTCCACACAAGTGTGAAAACTGGTGGCCGAATTGAATTTTGCCGAGGAGGAACACTGAGACACGTCTTTTTTTATGTTGTCTTAACTAAATTAATGCTAGGCCTGGCTATTTAAGTTATTATATTCTGAATATAAACTAAGTATTACACTATTGATGCTGTTAAAGCTACCTCAGGACATTGAAGATACCGACACACCAACAAGTGACATTTCACCGGAAGTTTTCCAGCTGACTTACACTATTGCGGAAGTTATTAAGATCATTCCATACATATGGTCAATTCCAGTCTCACTTCTGTAGGTTTGTAACAAGCTTGCATAATGCCAGCCTATGGTCTTTATTGTCAGTGTCTAATTTGACCTGCCCTCAAACACTGTAGTTTTAGCTAAGAAGCAACATGTTGAAAAGATGCTGCTTTCTGTATGCATTTCCATATTCCAAAGGATGAGGACTCGTACTTGAATCGATGCGGTAAAACGGTTTCTATTCGTATAAAAATCGATGCACTTCGCCGTTTCTATTCGTATCACTTTGTATCAATCACCGAAGGAAGCCTCCTCGAATCTAAAATTCAGATGTGTGTTTCGTTTCAGACATGCACCGTTAGCGGTAGAGCAATTGGAAAGGCGGGGTTTATAGAGACTGAATTTTTTATCAAACTTTCAGACCCTGTGAGAAAAGAAGTGATTCTGCAATGCAGTGTTGGGGAAACTATTACTTTTAAAAGTAATGCATTAGAATATTGCTTTACTCCCTAAAAAAAGTAACTATTTGTGTTACTTTTTATTTAAAGATATTTTGTTGTAAATTGAAAAAGTAATGCTTTACTAGTTACTTGAAAAGTAATCTGATTACGTAACTAAAGTTACTTGTAATGCATTACCCCCCCAACACTGCTGCTATGTATATTATGAGAAAATTGAGTGTTTTTTTAAACCTTGGATGCATGCAAACCTACTGTAGGAGACTCCAACACAATATTAGGAACCTTTAATAGCATAATGGGGGCACTTTAAGTCACTGTTTTGGTTAAAAGCATATGCTTTTGTGTTGTGGCATTTATTTCCAAACCCTTTTGCTTTCCTGATCTGGTGATTTGGATTTGAATGAGTTTTATGAGAGGCCAAATTTCTCTTCACTCCTCAAAAGGAGGAACTTACTGTTGTAAATATAAAAAGTTCAATCAGCATGACTTTTATTTATTACCCATGTTTTTTTTGTTTTTTTTCTGCTCTGTACATTTTAATATTGCCTCAAATTCATAGTGTATGTTCATTCATCTGCAAAGCAGGATGTAAATAGTTTAGATCCTATCCGATGTGCTAACACTGCATGCATCACAATTTAATTATTTGCACTAAAGGATGTCTATGGGAACTCATTTCCGAAAGGCAAGTTTTAACTGCTGAAATTAGTAGCCAATTTTGAATATTTCAGCTGCTTCTAGACAGAAAGAAGTTAAGATATTTAATATTATCAATTGGTTTGAATTTCATTCACAGTTACAGTGAAATTCAAAATGTTGTTATTGTGGTGTTTGCACGATTCAGATATTACTTTAATTTCAGTAACTCTGCATTGCTTTGCTGATTATTATGATGAACAAAAGCCTTAAAAATCAAACCGTTCACATTATATTTGGGCTCTGGCGGCTTACCGGAATATTTTCCTTCAGATTGCACATATAGTTGCTGTTTTTATTATTGCATGGTTGTATTCAGACACTCCTCTTCCAGGTCCCGAAGCATCCGACTCCTTTGTTTTCACACTGTTATGCCATTAGCGCTAATGTTCTCTCTCCAGGGCCTTTGAAGAGAAGGTAAGCAAGTGACCTAAATCTGTTTGTAGCACAACCGAGAGCATATTTCACTCCAGCTCTGATTCTGCAGTGCAGTTAAGGGTCCATTTACATCCATTCCCTCGCACGCTCTCCCCTGACGAGCCTCCTGCGTGTTTCTCACGGCTGACGTGCTTGTGTGGGTCTTATTGAAACCGTTGGGAGGGATGAAAAGAGAAATATCATATCCAATAACTAATGGACACTGAGAAAGACTGCACTCTTCTTGTAGTAACAGGCTTACTCTCGTTCTCGGATTCCAGCTCTGTTCCAAAACGTAACGAGCTGCCTTTTCTAGTTTACACCCTACATGGGTAGCTACCTTTTAAGGCAACATCCTAAATGAAAATGAGCCTTTTAAGTGACTTATTTGGAATACTACACCTCCATGAGCCACAAAAAAATGGTGTCATTTCAGGTAACACTTTATTTTATGCTGTCCTTGTTACATGTGGTGTTGCAATAACAGTAAATTATGCATAATTACATGCAACTAACCGTAATCCAAACCCATTTCAATTACCGAAACAATTATAACACTGCTCCTTTTGGGAGACTTTGATGTTAGCATGTTTCTAAGCATAAAAATACATAGTACACACAAAAATGTGAACTTTGGTACTTTCCAGTTGTGCACCTTTGCTTTAAAATGCTGTCTAGGTTGTCGACACAGTAGGTTCTGGATCAGAGTTTCTTTATTGCTGCCCGTCTCGCTTCAGATCCGTGTTCCCTCAGCATCCGTCTCCATTTGCTAAAGCTGGTTTCCCACCATATCATCACACTGGAGTTGGTTTTAAGGCTTTGATTTAATTTGGGTAAATGAAACCAGTTGGTGACTGGATTCTTTAATTGTCCGGAATCAGGATGTAGCTATATTTTGACTTTATTTCCCATTGACAGAATAATACATCAGAGTTCAAGAGCGCCATTTTCGAGAACATCACGTACAACCGCACTTGTGGAGTAACAGAATACTTGGACCGGTGTTACATAATCATCAGGATAGGAAAAGGTATCAATATCCCCTTACAGTGACATAAATATGTAATCATCCTGCCAGATTTTGTAGGAATGGCGGTTACTAGCAGGTTTCCGTTCTTATAATGATTACAGTATAGCAGTATGACATTTAAATACTGGCTTTTTTAGGGATCATAGACAAAATAAGCCACCATTTAGAGTAACATTGATTACTACAGCAGTTTAAATATATATATATATGTGTGTGTGTATGTATGTTGCATGGGTGTATTTGTAGCAATAGCCAACAATACATTGTATGGGTCAAAATTATTGTTTTTTCTTTTGTCAAAAATCATTAGGATATTAAGTAACGATCATGTTCCATGAAGATATTTTGTAAATTTCCTACCGTAAATATATATTAAATATTTTTGTGAGGGGATATGCATTGCTAAGGGCTTCATTTGGACAACTTTAAAGACCCTTTTTTTTTTTTCAATATTTTTATTTATTTATTTATTTTTTGCACCCTCAGATTCGGCCAAATATAATTGTCCTATCCTAACAAACCTGTGAGAAAAGAAGTGATTCTGCAATGCAGTGTTGGGGAAACTATTACTTTTAAAGGTAATGCATTACAATATTGCTTTACTCCCTAAAAAAAGTAACTATTTGTGTTACTTTTTATTTAAAGATATTTTGTTGTAAATTGAAAAAGTAATGCTTTATTAGTTACTTGAAAAGTAATCTGATTACGTAACTAAAGTTACTTGTAATGCATTACCCCCCCAACACTGCTGCAATGTATATTATGAGAAAATTGAGTGTTTTTTTAAACCTTGGATGCATGCAAACCTACTGTAGGAGACTCCAACACAATATTAGGAACCTTTAATAGCATAATGGGGGCACTTTAAGTCACTGTTTTGGTTAAAAGCATATGCTTTTGTGTTGTGGCATTTATTTCCAAACCCCTTTGCTTTCCTGATCTGGTGATTTGGATTTGAATGAGTTTTATGAGAGGCCAAATTTCTCTTCACTCCTCAAAAGGAGGAACTCATTGTTGTAAATATAAAATGTTCCTAACAAACCATGCATCAATGGAAAGCTTATTTATTCAGCTTTCAGATGATGAATAAATCTCAATTTAAAAATTTTTTATACTGTACAAACCATGTTTTCTATCCCCCTACACCTAAACCTACCCATCACTGAAAACTGCACATTTTTACTTTCTCACAGAAACTAATTCTGTATGATTTATAAGCCTTTTGAAAAATGGGGACATTGGGTAATGTCCTCAAAAGTCACCCTCTCCTTGTAACATGTCATACCCATGTTATTATACGCATTTGTGTCCTGATGCGTCACAAAAACACGTGCACACACACATAAATAAATACAAATTTATATGTATAAAATATGTAAGGTTGTTCCCTTTTGCATACATGAATACATGATAATTTGCAGTGTACAGTAAGTAGTTTGAGGTCTGTTAAAACTTGAGCAGTAAAACTGTTTAAATGATTGTTTTTTAGAGTCGCTTTAGAGTTTTATTGCATATGATGTTGCGTTTTCATTGTGACAAAGTTGTTAAATTGGGTATAACTTTACACAGAACAGGTTAGAAAAGTGATATTTACACTAAAAGCATGTCAACACACATTGGCATTAGTTTTCAGATTGGCCCCATTCACCATTACCCAGATTTTTGTTAGGAATTCAAGTTTTGTGGTAATAAACATTATGCACAAATGCTGTCGATTGATGTTAACTTGTACTGAACCTGGACTAATCTAGTTGACATCATTTTTCTAATGTCTTGAATCAAGCCTGAGAGTTTATCCTGAAGTAATTGCACCTTACCTTCATATTGTGATATTTGAATTAGGCTACTCGTTTCTTGTTGATAACCGGAATACATTTTTAATGTAAGCATCCTATCTTTGTGTGCAGCAGATTGGGTGACCAGTGCGTGGTCGCCGCTATTTTTAGCGTCTGACTAACTTGGTGTCTTTGCCAGACACACGGCACCAACACTGTTTGTTTTATTGTGTGACAGTTTAAAGGCAGCTTGGGATCGGCTCGTGTTTTCCCTCCCTCTGTCCCTGAAAGCGGCACCGCTGCGATTTATGAACCTCTCTCCGTGAGTCAGATGGAGATACAGCCCTGCATCTTATCAACGGGATTGAATCTGATTGTTCAACGAATTGTTGTTTTGGATGCATTTCTAATCTTTGTGTGTGTGTCGTTGTTTTAAACGGGCCCGTCCAAGAACGTCTGATTTACGAAACATGAGCAGGCCCTGTTTCTTCACGAGCTGCTGTACATTTTTCAAGTGTGCATAAACAAAGCTGAATTTTGCTCTCTGTATATGGAGTGAAAACAACCAAGCCTCGGCCCTCAGATGAGGAAGTGATACTCTCATCTCTTGGCTTAAGAAGAAGAGTATATTCTGATGGGAAAGACCATTGATGACAGCTCTGTGTCTGATACTCCAGGCGCGATAGTCGAGTGACATCCAGAGATTAGTAAAGGGGGGCATGTGCGTCATTGTACGGCCGTTGTAGGTTGCTGAAACACCCCATGGCTGCCTCATTTCTGGACCGGGTAAATTATAGCTGTCTTCCCCTAATTAGAACAAGAGAGGCTGACTCTCAGGAGGACCGCAGCGGCCGTGATGACATCACGCTTTTCCCACAAATCCCAGAGGCAGCTCTGTGCTCAGACCGTTGAGCTGTAAAGATTGAGTTGTAGATTCACATTCGGTGTTTATTTAGAGCACATGGCAAGCCACCAAGGACTTGTGAGATTTATGGCTGTTTTGTAATTGGTACACCAAGTTCTTTCAGTCCAGGCCAATCAGGTGAAAGAAAAGGCATTACAAACTAAACCAATAACATGCGTTTGGAGAAAAGATATATGGCTTGTGCGTAGGAGGTGCGTATTAATCGTTTTGGTGAAGGATAGATCGATTCGAGATGGATTTGATGTCTATATGATCTTTTAAAGGCTCTAACACTTCTTTGATTGATTTCGAACATTGCTATAGCAGATTAACCCTTTTAGCTTTCTCGTAGTTTTCAGTAGTAAACATGGATCCAATGCAGTTTTAGTCGAGCAACATCTGTTATGACTTATGATTACAGTTTAGAAACCACCTATTTAAGTCCATGAACCCCTACATGATGCAGTAACGTCACTGTCATCTGTTGCAGTTGTTCTGTCAATGAATGTTTTCAGCATTTCTCAATATCATCATCAGTTCAAGAGCCTCCAGCATCAAGCTCATTAGGCAGAACAGAATTCTTGCTCTGGTTTTAATGGAGTGAGACTCGCAGCACATCATACACCCATGAGAAATATACTTCATTAATGCAATTATATTGTCATTTTATTAATATAATTTGTTTTCATGCACTGCAATATACAGTGAGGTCCAGAAGAGACAAGTAAGTTATATGATGGTATATGTTATGTGTTATGTTATATGTTGTGTTATGTAATGTTATGTTGTTATATGTTATGTTATGTTAAATTGTTATGTTTTATGTTGTTATATGATTGTATATTTGTTTTATGTTTTGTGTTATGTTATGTTTTGCATTATGTTTTGCGTTATGTGTTATGTTATGTTTTGCATTATGTTATGTTATGTTTTGCATTGTTATGTTTTGCATTGTTGTTTTGTGTTATGTTATGTGTTGTTTTGCGTTATGTGTTATGTTTTGCGTTATGTTATGTTTTGCATTATGTTTTGCATTATGTTTTGCGTTATTTTATGTGTTATGTTTTGCGTTATGTTTTGCGTTATGTTATGTTTTGCATTGTTTTGCGTTATGTTATGTGATATGTTATCTGTTGTTATGTTTTGCGTTATGTGATATGTTATGTGATATGTTATGTGATATGTTATGTGATATGTTATCTGTTATGTTTTGCATTGTTTTGCGTTATGTTATGTGATATGTTATCTGTTGTTATGTTTTGCGTTATGTGATATGTTATGTGATATGTTATGTTATGTTTTGCATTATGTTATGTTTTGCGTTATGTTATGTGATATGTTATGTTTTGCATTGTTTTGCATTATGTAATGTTTTGCGTTATGTGTTAAGTTATGTTTTGCATTATGATATGTGATATGTTATGTTATGCGTTATGACATGTTATGCGTTATGACATGTTATGCGTTATGACATGTTTTGCGTTATGACATGTTTTGCGTTATGACATGCTTTGCGTTATGACATGCTTTGCGTTATGATATGCTTTATGTTATGTGCTTCAATGGAAAATTAATTTGCATTTGAAAACTGACCTCTAAATAGTGCTCAATCTTCAATAGCTCTTAGTAATTTTACATCATAATGTTTATTTTAAAATGTTCAAAATCCTAAATCTTTATTTATTGGTTTATGACTTAGTCATTTTCATTGTAGCCTCAGACTTCTGGCCCCAATTGTATATTAATTATAAAAATTATATGATGCTTGTTTTGAACTGTCACTTTTCAAAGGTCAAATGTTTTCTGAGTTTATAGCAGGATGTAATCAGGCGAGATTGAAGCTGAGAAGAAATGCACACTTTAGTCCACGTCTTTCTGATCTTGCATTTTCAGGTTTCATGGTTTATATTAGAGATATGGCTCATGCAGTCTGTTCTCTTTGGTCAGACACCAGGGTTTTGACTGACACTTCTCTCTAACTATTTTCCTTGCGGTGTTCTAATTGCTGCTTCAACATCAGTCTGCAACACAAACCGCATCCAGCAGAGAGCGAGTGTTTTGCACGTCTGAAATCAGGTCAGAGGAAAGCCTCCGAAGATTCAGGCATTGGAGATGCAATCGGATATCTGGTCCAACACCGCTCTCTGTGTGGTCCTGCTTTTCTCTCTGTCTATCGTCTTCTCTTGCTAATTTTGTATCGCTAAAGCGCTGTTACAAATTAAAGCCCATTGTGTAAGACTTCTCACACGGAGGTGGCTACAGATTGATAGATTAGCAGAGCTGGCTGTGAATTGGCTCTTCTCACGTCATGCGTCTAAATGTTTCTCACATGGTCCCTCTGCGAGAGCAGAATTTTCACATCCATTAGAGTGAACTAACTGCACCGAGCCCCAAACCTCTGTGAAACTGAGCTTCACTAATAATTAGACCTGCAATCACATCGATGGCTTGTGGGAAGGGTACGACGCTTGCCAAAGCAACAGAAATGTGGAGGACTGTTGTGATTGGCGTGCTTTGAGATAGACAATTTTGTCTGCGCTGTCTGAATCACTAAAAGACCCCAGTGATCTTATAAATAGGTCATTCTGTGGAACCGGTGCCCTTTACTTTTGTGAAAATGTGATTTTTACAGCTATTTTTTTTTAATAAATGCTGTGATATTTTGAATATTCTATTATATAACATGTTTAAGTATTAATTGCAGTGCCATCTCAAAATAAATGAATGCATGTAGAAAGATAATTATTAGGGATATTATGGGGTTGACATTTCTTTTATGGTTTGGTTTGACATCAACATTTATTTAACATTACAAGCCTTATGTCCAAAATCCTCCAACAGCATGACACTTCTTTGTGCGTGTGTGTAATAAATTATATATATATATATATATATATATATATATATATATATATATATATATATATATATATATATATATATATATATATATATATATATATATATATATATATATACACTGCCCTCCAAAAGTTTGGAAACGCTCTAGAAAGTGGGGTTTTGGACAATATTGGCATGAATCCTTTTTAATTTGTGATAATTTTGCACTAATAAGGGACAACACAAACTACGAAAACATATTTTATTATATAAACAGTTTATACATAGAAAAAACTTAAATTTTCAATTCATCAAAATATCCACCATTAGCAGCTATCTGACCTAAACTGGGTTCTGATTGTATTCTAAACTTAAAGGTGCCATCGAATGAAAAATTGAATTTATCTTGGCATAGTTGAATAACAAGAGTTCAGTACATGGAAATGACATACAGTGAGTCTCAAACTCCATTGTTTCCTCCTTCTTATATAAATCTCATTTGTTTAAAAGACCTCCGAAGAACAGGCGAATCTCAACATACGTAACAGTCGGGATCATTAATATGTACGCCCCCAATATTTGCATATGCCAGCTCATGTTCAAGGCATTAGACAAGGGCAGCCAGTATTAACATCTGGATCTGTCCACAGCTGAATCATCAGACTAGGTAAGCAAGCAAGAACAATAGCAAAAAATGGCAGATGGAGCAATAATAACTGACATGATCCTTGATATCATGATATTTTTAGTGATATTTGTAAACTGTCTTTCTAAATGTTTCGTTAGCATGTTGCTAATGTACTGTTAAATGTGGTTAAAGTTACCATCGTTTCTTACTGTATTCATGGAGACAAGAGTTGTCGCTATTTTCATTTTTAAACACTTTAAACACAGCAGTCTGTATAATTCATAAACACAACTTCATTCTTTATAAATCTCTCCAACAGTGTGTAACGTTAGCTTTAGCCATGGAGCACTATCAAACTCATTCAGAATCTAATGTAAACATCCAAATGTATACTGTACTTACGTGATCCGATGCATGCATGCAGTATGCATGATGAACATCTTGTAAAGATCCATTTGAGGGTTATATTAGCTGTGTGAACTTTGTAAATGCACTGTATTATAGTCGACAGCTCAGGGGGGCAGGGAGCACGCGATTTAAAGGGGCCGCAGCCTGAATCGGTGCATAGTTAATGATGCCTCAAAATAGGCAGTTAAAAATTAAAAAAAAAAAATCTATGGGGTATTTCGAGCTGAAACTTCACAGACACGTTCAGGGGACACCTTAGACTTATATTACATCTTGTAAAAAAAACGTTCGATGGCACCTTTAATTGGCAATCAATTGTTGAAGCTATTAAGGTGTGCTGACCCAAAAATCTTTTTAAGCCAAAACCAGTTACCAGCATCACAGCTGGCAAAGGGGCATGTTTGACTTTGACATGTATATATTGCCATTATCATGTAATCAAAATGAAAATTATTATTGCTGGTCTTTAATGATAATGTCCAGTTACTGTAATGTATTTGCACCAAAAAATAAGGATTTATGCTGATATCATCCAAAACCACACTTTGCCAAGTGTATATATTGCAAGTGTATAAATATATTTATATATATTTATATTATACACACACATATATATGTGTGTGTGTGTGTATATATATATATATATATATATATATATAATATATATATAAATATGTGTGTGTATATATATTTGTAGTTTTGCAAGTGAAACTTTTGCCCAATCTCACCTGATACAAGACAGGTGTGTGTCTGAGTTTGTGTGTGTATTTATATGTATTTTGACAACCTTATGACAAAAAAAGTTTTTGTTTTAATTTATATAAAAAAAAACAAAAAATAAAAAAAAAAAAATATATATATATATATATATATATATATATATATATATATATATATATATATATATATATATATATATATATATATATATATATATATAATGTGTTTGAGAGAAACAAATAGCATCCATTTAGTTGAATGAACCAAATGCTGTGAAGTCTGATTTGGACCGTCACTTTCACAACATATTGTCTTTCTCCTCTATCAGGGACTTCATGTAAGCCAGCGAGGTCTTTACTGACCTTCAGTTATGCTGAACAGCTGGCTAACCCATGCTTCTCCAGAGAGCGATTTCATCCCGAGGGGGAAGATGGTGTATTTTCTACTCTGAGCTATTTACAGATTAATTATATCTGCTCTGTCACAGAAAAGGACCAAAAACTTTTCTTTTAGTTGTCCTTGTCAGATGGCCATGTTTCGTTGTGTCGCTAACACACACTGCCATGTATTCCTGTATTACATATAGCTAGCTTGGAGTTTGAGGTTGAGGGAAGGGGTTTTCTCAATGTTAGCAGCTACTCATCCACAGCCAATGTTGCATATGCTAATGCGCTCCTGACAAACACTCACGCTCCGAACGCAGCGTTTGGCAAATGAATTCACGCTGCAGTGCTGCAGTGACTCATTGAGATTTCTGCTGCTGTTGTCGTACCAGAGTAAGCATGTTTTGTTAGCCCACAAAACACGCCTGCTACACAACAAAAGCTAATGAATTGTTTGCCGAATTGTTTTTTCCTTTTATCCAGCTCATTTCCACTTGGGCCTGGTTATGTAAAAGTGCACACATGCTAATTGAAGGTGTGTATCTTTGGTTCTTGTGTTTCCATTTGTTTTATGTTTTCAAGACGACATCTTTGCATTTTATGCTTCATTTTGGAATGACCATATTTGTGAGAGTCGTGCACATGAATTTCAACACAAATTTAATTGTAGAAGCTAATTAGTTTTGGTTATGAGTTCGAAATTTCCCAGTTTTGCCGTCGTGTTCTGACCAAAATCACTTGAATGCACACCACAACTCAACTTACAAGAAGACTTAAAGGCAGCAATAGACCCTTGATAGTGAGCACAAAGCGTCACACTTGAGCTCTGGTCTCGATTTTTTGGCTCGAGTCCAAGAGGAAGTGAGGTACAAGAGATGTGGACTCCATGTGGAAACCATTTCCTTGTTCCTGTGGCTGCTTTTGAGAGCCTCAGGCTTTGGTTCTTACCCAGAACTGGATCATCACGACAATCTGAACTGAAAGCGGATTTAGGATCTGTTTTTCTTATTCAGTTCGTCATAGTTGAGAATAGTTTTGGTTTTCGTGACTCTGTTCACAGAAAAGAATCATTCAGATTTGTTGACCGATTTGTCAATGGCCCTTTCTGCAGATTTCTCTAGTTCAGTTCATGATGTTTGAGAACAGTTTTTGATTCGAATCACTCACTGACTTAAATTCTTTGAAACTGTTCACCATAAAAAAGATTAATTCAGAGAGTTTGTCAATGCAGGTTACTCATATTCAGTTCATTACATTTGAGAACAGTTTTTAATTCAATCCTTTGAATCACCATAAAGATTCAGTCACTGAATTTGTCTATGGCCCTTTCTACAGGTTGCGTTGTCACACCCAAGTACAAACCCAATTCCAAAAAAGTTGGGACGCTGTACAAATTGTGAATAAAAACATAATGCAATGATGTGGAAGTTTCAAATTTCAATATTTTATTCAGAATACAACATAGATGACATATCAAATGTTTAAACTGAGAAAATGTATCATTTTAAGGGAAAAATAAGTTGATTTTAAATTTCATGGCATCAACACATCTCAAAATAGTTGGGACAAGGCCATGTTTACCACTGTGTGGCATCCCCTCTTCTTTTTATAACAGTCCGCAAACATCTGGGGACTGAGGAGACAAGTTGCTCAAGTTTAGGAATAGGAATGTTGTCCCATTCTTGTCTAATACAGGCTTCTAGTTGCTCAACTGTCTTAGGTCTTCTTAGTCGCTTCTTCCTCTTTATGATGCGCCAAATGTTTTCTATGGGTGAAAGATCTGGACTGCAGGCTGGCCATTTCAGTACCCGGATCCTCCTCCTGCGCAGCCATGATGTTGTAATTGATGCAGTATGTGGTCTGGCATTGTCATGTTGGAAAATGCAAGGTCTTCCCTGAAAGAGACGACGTCTGGATGGGAGAATATGTTGTTCTAGAACTTAGATATACCTTTCAGCATTGATGGTGCCTTTCCAGATGTGTAAGCTGCCCATGCCACACGCACTCATGCAACCCCATACCATCAGAGATGCAGGCTTCTGAACTGAGCGCTGATAACAACTTGGGTTGTCCTTGTCCTCTTCAGTCCGGATGACATGGCATCCCAGTTTTCCAAAAAGAACTTCAAATTTTGATGGTGCAGAACAGTTTTCCACTTTGCCACAGTTTTAAATGAGCCTTGGCCCAGAGAAAACGCCTGCGCTTCTGGATCATGTTTAGATATGGATTCTTTTTTGACCTATAGAGTTTTAGCCGGCAACGGCGAATGGTACGGTGGATTGTGTTCACCGACAATGTTTTCTGGAAGTATTCCTGAGCCCATGTTGTGATTTCCATTACAGTAGCATTCCTGTATGTGATGCAGTGCCGTCTAAGGGCCGAAGATCACGGGCATCCAGTATGGTTTTCCTTGACCCTTACGCACAGAGATTGTTCCAGATTCTCTGAATCTTTGGATGATATTATGCACTGTAGGTGATGATAACTTCAAACTCTTTGCAATTTTTCTCTGAGAAACTCCTTTCTGATATTGCTCCACTATTTTTCGCCACAGCATTGGGGGAATTGGTGATCCTCTGCCCATCTTGACTTCTGAGAGACACTGCCACTCTGAGAGGCTCTTTTTATACCCAATCATGTTGCCAATTGACCTAATTGGTCCTCCAGCTGTTCCTTATATGTACATTTAACTTTTCCGGCCTCTTATTGCTACCTGTCCCAACTTTTTTGGAATGTGCAGCTCTCATGAAATCCAAAATGAGCCAATATTTGGCATGACATTTCAAAATGTCTCACTTTCAACATTTGATATGTTATCTATATTCTATTGTGAATAAAATGTAAGTTTATGAGATTTGTAAATTATTGCATTCCTTTTTTATGCACAATTTGTACAGTGTCCCAACTTTTTTGGAATCGGGTTTTTTATTTTTGTGTGATAAGAAAGTCACTGAATCCATCATTCAATTGATTCATCAAAAAATGAATCTTTTTTTTATCCTTAATCAAAATTTGAATGTCTACTAGATCCCCCTCCATCTTGACAACTGCTCAACTTGACTTTATCAAGCTGTAGAAATGAAATGAATTCATTGAGTTTCAATAACATCCTCATGTCATTTTAATTGTCTGCGTTCATCAGTCAATTTTACACATTCATATTTCTTCCGCCCTCTTTCTCTCCATGTTGTGAACGAGAGTGACACATGACAGTCCGAAGGAGTGACCCGCCTCGTTCGAATCCTCCTCCATGAATCAGAAGTCCCAGTTCGTTCATCTCATTCAGACTCTCATTCAGTAGACCTCAGTGAACAAAGAATATAGTAAAATATGAGTCAGTGCATGGAAGAGAGCAAGAATGATTTGTTAACTAGTTGCAAACATAATGGCTTGTTTCATTCTTACCTTTATCCCAAAAGCCGCTTTAGTGGCTGTGACGTCCATTGGCTGGTTTGTGGAAGTGATCAGTGTAAACAAAGCCGGTGTAAAGAGGACTTTGGCAGTGGTGGACATTTGCACACACAGTCCATTAATCATCTGATAACCCCTGCAAGCCGTCCAACCATGTCTTTCTCATCCAAAGATTCTTGTTCCTTTGGCTTTTCTTCTTTCCCCCCCTCCAAAACATCGAAAATTGCTTCACAGCTGCTCTTGGGATGGGAAGGAGAAACATTTTCAGACACCGTGTTTACATTGCTCCTCTAGCAAAGTGCCAGTGGGACAGACAGACGTGTAATGGAGCGTTCCACCGAGTAGAAACGCTGGACGTTGTGCCGGACAACAAGTCAAATAACTGAGTGTGAGAGAATCTTGGCCTTGTTCCCCTTCCTGTCAGTTTGTTTTCCATGTCTCTACGAAATGTTTTCAGGCCCTTCACAGTTATGCTAACACAATCCAAACTCTCCTGGACTACTGTCAGAAATTAGACACTTAGTCCAGCATAAATTTTTGTTAGTAAGGACAAATGCTAGCGTAGCAAACCCAAGAGTGTTGACAAAGCATCTCACTTTTATCACTGTTTGAAAGTGTCTGTCAGACTTTGGTGTTAAGCTATAAATATCAAACCCTCTGCGTTTCTTCTCCGTGATGACCTTCTTGTTTTGTAGGATCTGTCTTGTTGCGGGATCTGAGGCCGTAAGCAATGGTCCCGGGGTCACGTCTCGGGTTAAATACGACCCCTAGTTTGTTTGAAACTTTTTCTATAAAAGGCCTCAAGTTTTGGGCAGCTTGTGTAATCTAAGATGACACGGCTTGTATTTGTGCACGGGCTAGAAGTCAACTCGGGTCAACTTTTCACATTCATTTGCTACATATCGGCTAAATTGCCGTAAAGTTAAAGAGTTTCAGCGAGCGGCAGAACTCTTGGCTGTGGTGTAACCCAACAAAAACATCAAACAACAGCGTAAACCTCTTCCAAAACCAGGTTCTGGAAACACATGGAGAATGTGGCTTAGCTCCATTTAGTCCAAACAAGAAACAGGTTTTTATAGGATTTGGGTTGAAATTCAAGGCGTTTCGAGTGTATTGCGAACCCCGTATCGCCAGTCTTGGTCAGTTGAGAATATTGGATTGTACATTTTTCAAGGGATTCATGTGTGGAAACAACGAGTCAATCAAACATGTAGAGGTTGGCAGTGGGAAACCTCTCGTTCTTAGCATCCCACACATTTTAGAGTTATCGGAAAAGGTGGCTGCCTCTTACAGGTGTTTGCCAAAAGCGTCAGAATTCAATAATATTGCATTACCAAACCCTACAACTAAAAAATACCTTCTCTTGACATAGAAAAAAAAAAAACTCTTCTAGAGAATATTAATTTGTTTTCTGTGATGTCACTTGTTTGTGTATCTGTCCATGTATATTAAATATTTTGGCATATTTAGTGCTTTTTAGACACTATTTAAACTAGCTAATTCTGATGCTTGGCGTTTTCAACAACCGCTAAATCCAACTCATACCACACCATTTGTGCTTAAAAATATAATATACTTTAAATCTTGCAGCTTAAAGGGTTAGTTCACCCAAAATTAAAATTATCCCATTATTTACTCACCCTCAAGCCATCCTAGGTGTATATGACTTTCTTCTTCTAAATTGGAGTTATATTAAAAATATCCTGGCTCTTCCAAGCTTTATAATGGGAGTGAATAGTAACCTAGATTTTGAAGCCCGAAAAAGGCACATGCATTTATTATAAAAGTAATCCATACGGCTCCAGGGGGGTTAATAAAGGCCTTCTGAAGCAAAGTGATGGGTTTTTGTAAGAAAAAATATCCATATTTATAACTTTATAAACTATAATCACTGGCTTCCGATAACGGCCTTACGCTGCATTCACACGGTTGAAGTGGGTGAATGGGTGACGTCACGCATTGCCGAACTGAATTGTCGGTTTTGTTGCTCACGGCAGAAGTTGGAAATTTCTCAATTTCTCGTCAGCCAAACATATCGCCTTATGCAAATACCCTAGAGCAGTCGCTAACCAATTGTGTTCATGCAACACCGGAAAGTAATGTGATTGGCTGTTGTCATTATGACGGACGTGTCAGCAACAAACTTCAGACACGTCCTCCATCAAACGTTGACGCCGACGCTCTGTGTGAACGCAGTGTTACGTGAGTCTATTTCCATTGGAAAAGTGACCTCTGACCCAACGCATGACATAATGACGAGCGCGGAAGTGCAGAGGATAGAGCAAAACAAAACACCATTCATGAATTAGAGGTCTTAAGCGATAGTTGTTATAGACATGGTTCGTACGGTCATGAAAAACCTGGAAAAGTCATGGAATTTTAAAATGGCAATTTCCAGGCCTGGAAAAGTTTTGGAAAAGTCTTGGAAATTTGTTTCACAAACTCCGTATATTCGAATATAGTTAATAATATTAGTTAGATTACAATACACTCAAAAAAATAACTCTTTGAACGAACATAAAAAAATCATGGAAAGCATTTATTTCAGCATTATGCAATTCTGTTCTTCAATTTAATGTACTTACGTTGGGTCAACTTAATTTTTTAAAGGTTGATTCAACTTATTTACTATGGTTGGGCACAGCTTAATTTAATAGTGTCAGCCCAACTAATTTGCAATGTTTTGGAAAATAAATAAAAAGCAATAAAAAAAAAAAAATTGTTTTCATATACATTGATTTTTACAATAAATTCTTCGTTTAATTTTGTGATTTATATAACTTTTGTGATGATCTGTGTTAGAAATCTAGATGTGATACTGGATTCATCCTAAATTGCCTTAACCAAAAACATTGTAAAGCCTAAATTGATCATAAGTCCATTGGTGGCAATGGTTTTATAAATCAACATAGGCTTACAATGCTTTTGGGAAATGCAACCCAGAGTACTACCACAGGGAATACTTTCTTTTAAAGTAATTTGAAAGTTTGTTAGCAGGTCATCAACCCAAGCACAAGTGCAACAATTCACCACAATGGTAACCCTAAAACTATTAATTAACAGAAACTTTTAAATACCAACAAAATAGAACAGTAAACATTAAAAAGTATTTCCATTTTCTCATCTTCCTAAAAACTGCTTAAAATAACACTTTATTTCAACATTTACACTCCTAGTTCAGCCACTTTGCAAAGCATGATGGGAAGTGAAAATCTTGTTTGATTGAGTCCTGGTTGGGTTTACTTGATTTATTCCAATATGAAAACATCAAGTTAAGTCAAAGAGTAATCGTTTCAAGTCAATTTAACATGAATCAATCACATTTAAACCAGAAACCTGATACAATGGTGCTGAATCAAAATAAATTGTTTAAATAAACTGAACAGCATCAAAAAATCTTTTTTTTGAGTGTAGTTAACGTTCGCACGATCCGTCACGTGACGTTCTCTGCATGGGGTAACGCAGTTTCAGCTAACGTTAGTATTGTGTAGCAATGCCAGGGAAAGAGCCCGAATATTTTTTTAATATAACTCAGATTGTGTTTGTCTGAAAGAAGAAAGTCATATACACCTAGGATGGCTGGAGGGTGAGTAAATCATGGGATAGTTTTCATTTTTGGGTGAACTAACCCTTTAAGAAGTGTTTTAGTACTTTCCTAAATTTCTAGGTAATTACTGGGGCGTTCTGAGAACTAAAGATAATCAGTTTAACCTATAATTGTACTGATAATGTTAATACCTGGCCAACTAATATTAAAAATGTGTATTATTTGGATAATTACACAAATTTGTAATTATTCTCAGGTGAGATGTGTAAAAAACTAAACTAAAGGTTTGATTTTAATTGTAGTTTAGTAATCATGTAGTTGTGTCAGAAGCTGAAATCGAACTCATCGTAGCTCTGAGGTCATTTGGAGTTTTTGGAATTTGCGGGAAAAGGGCAAAAAAAACACTTTATTTAGTCATTAATGAAGTTGAAGA
>NC_063057.1:7692146-7797146 GCF_018812025.1 Megalobrama amblycephala | reverse complement strand
ATTAGCAGATAATACTATTATTATACTTAGATGTTGCACACAATAAATAACAAATAAAAACTAACTTACTGACATTAGCTTTACAATAATAATCAGTAATGCTCAATGAACACACAAACTGTATATACAATCACTTTAAGTTGCTATTTAATTCTGTATGACTTTATGACTCTCTTCAACATCATCGCAATAGTCACCAAACAATCACATAAACGCCTAAATAAGCAAATATTACTCAGCTCTTTTTACAAACAACACTGAGTGCACTGTAGGCTAATTACAATCTCTGACGATATCAAGCATTCTGTCATGTCGCAAACCCTCGCGCAGCATCGGATCCGCGAGCGCGCGCAGAGTTGGGCTCATCCAGCCGCGGGTGCGCTGATGCGGTTATTTTTACTGATTTAAAATACATCAATCAAAGACATCGAATTCACAGTTCAGTCTTTTGAAATTGTAGGTTTTGCTTATCAAGTACTTTACTACAGAGCAAACAGGAAGGCTGCCCATCTCGCTCATTAGGCCTAACAGCAAACTGATTCTTCCATTCTTCTTACCTTTGCTGCTGATGCTGCGACTCTTCTTGTTTGCATGTGTTCCTTCATTTTATCTTCCACATTTAGTTTTTCTCCTTTAATAACAAATTTGACCATTTTGAGGCTTAAATTTACAAAATTAATGGCTACTAGGCCTATTTGAACTCTTCCTAAGCGCGCACTTGTGTTTGTTTCGTTAACTGAGTGATTGCGTCATTAGCCTACATTGGCTGATGTCTGAAAATAATAAATGCTCACCAAAATTATTTTATATGACAAATAAAGCATTATAGCTCATTTATATTTTTTTTTAATTCACTTTAATTTAAATTTTAAAACAAAAATAAATTGTATGCTAATTTTTTTTTTTTATTATTGTGGTCGGCATATCGCGGGCCGCATTTACATTTGTGACGGGCCGCAGGTTGAGAACCACTGCTCCACACCCATTCAAACGCTTACTGCGCGTGAAGTGTCGCGTCGCGCAACTCGCGCCCAATTACATCAAAAGTATATGCTCACTGGATGTCATGGCAACTGAATCACGGAGGAAAACTTTAAATATCTCGCCTTCGCTTTAATTTCGGACCATCTCCAAAAAGACATAAAACACTAAACAAATGATTTTGACATGCGTTTATCAAAGTAGGAAATCCAGACTTTTAATCCTTTACACACAATTACTGCTGTTGAAATACGAAATGGAGGCGGGTCCGGATTGAATCCCCTCCGGGTCCGGATCCGGACCGGAGTCCGGACTTTGAGAAGTGCTGTTTTAGAGTGTACTTGAAGCTTTAAAATCACAGCCAATCACAACATGATCTTTAATATATGCAGAATCAGAATTGTCAACCAATGAGCTTGCACCGTGGGTGGAGCTAAACAGCACAATGTGACAAAAATAGTGACTGGCAAAATGTCTTGTTTTAACATGGTTTATGGGTGTGCGCTTTCAAACGATATCTGATAATGTTATACGCTCTACAAACACCCTAATAATACCGCTGGCTGGTGACTTTAATCAAACATAGCTAAAATATTGTTTTGGACCGAATAACCTCGCTCCAATAAAATCCTAACGTAATATTTTGCAAGCAGGGCAGCGGGTTCACGCAGGCCGAGTCCAAACTCGAAACTGCAAGTGGCTGTTCAATCGCTCCCATCAAACGTCTCGAAAATATTCGAGCCGTCATCTCCGTCGTGCTGTGTGCAGAACCACGCTCACCACACGGGAAACGGCCCGCCAAACACGCCTCTCATTACGGACAGTGAGCCGCGTCACTCCACTCCCATCTGTGGCCACGCGTCCCCTCTTTAACCAGCGAATCCTTTGCAAGTGACGACAATAAAAAGGGTGTAATTTGCACGCTCATGAATGTGTTTATGCACAGAAATTAAATGGAGGGACCGCAGATAAACAAAGTTTGACAGAAACTTCACATCTTTGGTGTCTGTGGAGTTTTTGTGCTTGGGTTGTTCTGCGTCCGAGCTCACGGTTTACGGCTCTGGCGTCCTATGGGAAGGTGTTGGGTAGATGTGAAGCAGGGAGCAGTGAAAACAAGAGCAGCTGAGTTCAGTACAGCACTGCAGCAACTGATGACTCCCAGATGTTTAATAAAGCCCAACTCTGTTTCTCTGCACACACACACATTTTCTTTGACTCCCCCCTTCTGACTTCTTAAAAAACAGGCATCACAAACCCGTCCTCGAATGCTGTTTTCATTTTAAAACCCATTTACCTTAATAAATGGGGTATATGTACTGTAATCAGTTTACGTCTCTCTTTAGTCCTGCACGCAACTCACGATGTTTTATCATTTCTCACAGTGTTAACGTTTCACCTCGTGATTCCATACGAAATGCAGAGCTTTGCATGTGTTATTATGTGGACACTGTCTCTCTACCTGTCCTGTCTCTCTCTCTCTCTCTCTCTCAGTCGGGCTCAAAAAGTCAAAGAGAAGTTGAGAAGTTTGCAGACTTCGAAACTTGAAGACATGCTGTGACTTGGTAAAACTTTTTTTTTTTTTATGATCTGTGAATCTATTATTGTTTTGGGTATTATTTTAAATAAAATTAAATGGATAAATCTCACAAAACCATGGAAAAAATAACAAACATCATTTTCCCTAACAAAATGAAACCTCTTTGACACAGTTTTCCCACATATTCACATTTCCGTAATGCATCCATCCTTTTTTTCTTAGTTTTTTTTTTTTTTTTTTTTGGGCCTAGTTTCCATTTTAATGGATAATTAATGACATAAATGCAGTATTTTTTACTGTATTAATACTATAGTAATTCAATATCAATATATACAGCAATGCAATGTTTTTTGTATTACAGTAATGAGAATTTGTATAACAATATAGGAAATCTGACAGGCATGCAAAATATAATCATATTTAGAATTATAAAAATTAAGTAATTATATTATTTCTTTCTTTGATTTTGGAGTGAATTATGACCTTGGAGATTATTATATCACTGTACACTCTAAAAATGCTGGGTTAAAAATAACCCAAGTTGGGTTAAATATGGACAAACCCAGCGACTGGGCTGTTTTGACCTAGTGGTTGGGTTAAATGTTTGACCCAACCTGCTGGGTAGATTTATTGTTTTAAATTTACCATATTGCTCGTTTAAAATGAACCCAAAATAGGCTGGAAATTAACATTTATTAATATGTTTAATAAATGAGTATTTATTACTATAGTAAGTTTAATAAATAATAATTAAATGATAAACATTTATTCAATGTCTTATTAATAAATGTTCACCTTTTGATTATTCACTCTAAAAATGCTGGGTTAAAAATAACCCAAGTTGGGTTAAATATGGACAAACCCAGCGGTTGGGTTGTTTTAACACCCATTGTCTAAACTATTGTCTAAAAATCACTATATTGCCCTCCTAAACATGAACCCAAAATAGTTTGCAAATTAACATTTATTAATATGTTTAATAGACATTTGTTATTAATAAATGTTCACCTTTTGATTATTATTATTGCCTCTAGTAATTATGTGTCTGATTTTTAATTTCCAACCTATTTCGGGTTCATTTTAAGCCAGCCATATAGTCATTTTTAAACAATAGTTGAGTTAAATAAAAGTACCTAGCAAGTTCGGTCAAACCCAAACCCAACCGCTCAGTTTGTCCATATTTAACCCAACTTGGGTTGTTTTTAACCCAGCATTTTTTAGAGTGCTACTGTTGCCTCTATTAATTTGTCTGATTTTTAATTTCCAACCTATTTTGGGTTCATTTTAAACTAGCCATAAAATAATTTTTAAACAATAGTTGAGTTAAATAAAACTACCCAGCAGGTTGGACAAACATTTAACCCAACCGCTGGGTTTGTCCATATTTAGCCCAGCATTTTTAGAGTGTATTAAAACAATTTAAAGCTTGTACTGTATATCACTCCAATAACTAACAGGAATTTTTAAGCCCTGTTTTGTGCCAAGTTAATATCTAGTGCAAACCATAACTGTATATTGTTTTTAAAAAGTAATACTGGTTCATTTTTCACAAAACAATATCTCAATCCCACATCGTAATATTGTTCCATTAAACTGAGTATTTGGGCTCCAGAGGGCTGGACAGACATTGGACATTGTTCAGGCCTTTTTTTCTTTTTTTTGTGGTCATAACAAGTGGAAGGTTTAGTTAGCAGCAGCTTGTAAACGAGCTCCTGTGTGGAATGTTTATCAGTTTGTTTCCACTGGATTATCCAGGAATGATTTGCAGTGGGCCGCGGCGTTCTCGCTAATAAAACAAGGAGGGAGACTTTCAGTCTAATTGCCTTTCTTTCACTCGTGCTGGTGTCTGGATAGTGTGGCTTCCATTCCTGGCCTTCATTGTGTTCACAGATTTGACTTTGTGAGCCAGGCGTCTTGTGTTTTCATGCTTCTGCCAAACGTGTGTGTTTAGGAGAGAGACGACAATCCTATCTCTACACTATATTGGGAATATTTTCAAAACTTCCAGAATCTCTCTGTGGCACAAATCCAGTGATAAGGGGAACAAATCCAGTCAGACGACACACTTCCCAGTAACCCGTCTATTTTGGCCGCTTTCATATTGTGCTACACTCGTTCTACCATGGATTTGGCTTAAGAAGAGTTTCTCTCGTTTCCATTTTTCCCCAGTTACTCATTTCTTACTCCAAATATTTGATTTTTATTTGATGTATACGTGTTCTTTACCCTGTTGGACTTGGATTGGAGGATTGCCGGATAGTGAAATTACCCAAACCACACACACACACACACACACACACACACATGCTTACATGCTGAACTGCGTCCATTAATACAAAAAAGACTCCAAAAAGCCCTGTTCACAAAGGCACTTTTGTGTTGGCGATCTGTTAAAGGTTTTCTTACCCAAAAGAAAGCAGAACACCTGCCGGTTTAAGACGACCACACGGGCGAGATGGAACATTCACCAAACAGTTTCTCCATATTAAACCTGTTTTTCTAAATTTTTTATGTTTAGTTCTTCCCACAAATGACACAAAACATGTTTGAGCATCTGTTGGAAAGTATTGGTATGTTTTAATTAGTGATGCTTGCTAAAAAAAAACGTTGTGCTCCAGACATGAATAAGTCCTCAAATCATGTGTCTTGTTGTTGATTTAAACAATCCAACTTTTGAGGCACTCAGATATATAAGAAAGAAGAATATAAGAAAATAAAAATGTCATAGAAAAAAATAGAAGAAAGTATATTTTGCTTTAATGGAATATCCATTTCAGGCCAATAAGACATTTTGCATTATGATGTTATTTTAAACACATTTTCCACCAAATTCTCATCACTCTAATTATATATATATGTGTGTGTGTGTGTGTGTGTGTGTATGCATACACTTTATTTTATTTGCACATTACTCTTATGACAATTTGTTTGGAAAATGTGCTGAATTTGTCATAAAAATCATTTCACATGTATGATTTTTGACTTGGGAGCTCTTTTGACTCAAGCCAGCAATAAATTGCAAAAAAGTCCAGAACGCCTGTATGGAATCTTGTTTCTGCCACTAAATAAAAAATTGTCTCACAATTCTGAATTGTTTTTTCTCGCAATTACAAGTTTACTTCTCGCAATTCAAAAAATTTGTATCAAAATTGTGATGTAAACTCTTATTTGTTATATTTGTCAGATTTGTGAGATATAAAGTCAGAATTGTGATATAAAGTCAGAATTGTGAGATATAAAGTCAGAATTGCGAGTTATAAAGTCAGAATTGTGAGATATAAAGTCAGAATTGTGATATAAAGTCACAATTGCGAGTTATAAAGTCACAATTGCGAGTTATAAAGTCAGAATTGCGAGATATAAAGTCAGAATTGTGATATAAAGTCAGAATTGTGATATAAAGTCACAATTGCGAGTTATAAAGTCACAATTGCGAGTTATAAAGTCAGAATTGTGAGATATAAAGTCAGAATTGTGATATAAAGTCAGAATTGTGATATAAAGTCACAATTGCGAGTTATAAAGTCACAATTGCGAGTTATAAAGTCAGAATTGCGTGATATAAAGTCAGAATTGCGAGTTATAAAGTCAGAATTGTGAGATATAAAGTCAGAATTGCGAGTTATAAAGTCAGAATTGTGAGATATAAAGTCAGAATTGTGAGATATAAAGTCAGAATTGTGAGATATAAAGTCAGAATTGTGATATAAAGTCACAATTGCGAGTTATAAAGTCAGAATTGCGAGATATAAAGTCAGAATTGTGATATAAAGTCAGAATTGTGATATAAAGTCACAATTGCGAGTTATAAAGTCACAATTGCGAGTTATAAAGTCAGAATTGCGTGATATAAAGTCAGAATTGCGAGTTATAAAGTCAGAATTGTGAGATATAAAGTCAGAATTGCGAGTTATAAAGTCAGAATTGTGAGATATAAAGTCAGAATTGTGAGATATAAAGTCAGAATTGTGATATAAAGTCACAATTGCGAGTTATAAAGTCACAATTGCGAGTTATAAAGTCAGAATTGCGAGATATAAAGTCAGAATTGTGAGATATAAAGTCAGAAT
Source organism: Megalobrama amblycephala (assembly GCF_018812025.1). NCBI lineage: Eukaryota > Metazoa > Chordata > Actinopteri > Cypriniformes > Xenocyprididae > Megalobrama > Megalobrama amblycephala. The sequence continues at coordinate 7,790,558 of NC_063057.1, read as the reverse complement.
TGCGAGTTATAAAGTCAGAATTGTGAGATATAAAGTCAGAATTGCGAGTTATAAAGTCAGAATTGTGAGATATAAAGTCAGAATTGTGAGATATAAAGTCAGAATTGCGATATAAAGTCACAATTGTGAGTTATAAAGTCAGAATTGCGATATAAAGTCAGAATTGTGATATAAAGTCAGAATTGTGATATAAAGTCACAATTGCGAGTTATAAAGTCAGAATTGCGTGATATAAAGTCAGAATTGCGAGTTATAAAGTCAGAATTGTGAGATATAAAGTCAGAATTGCGAGTTATAAAGTCAGAATTGTGAGATATAAAGTCAGAATTGTGAGATATAAAGTCAGAATTGTGATATAAAGTCACAATTGCGAGTTATAAAGTCACAATTGCGAGTTATAAAGTCAGAATTGCGAGATATAAAGTCAGAATTGTGAGATATAAAGTCAGAATTGCGAGTTATAAAGTCAGAATTGTGAGATATAAAGTCAGAATTGCGAGTTATAAAGTCAGAATTGTGAGATATAAAGTCAGAATTGTGAGATATAAAGTCAGAATTGCGATATAAAGTCAGAATTGTGAGATATAAACTAGCACTCGCACAGGAAAAAAGTTGTAATTATCTTTTTTAAAATTTTTATTCCATGGTGGAAACAAGCTTCCATACACCTGAATATCATTGCAGCGACTTTTGCACTGGCAAGTGCCACTCATTTTTTTCAGAAAATTGTTTTCTATTGTTTTCTAAAATCTCTATTTCCATTATTCTTGTTTGCTAATTAGAAGCATAAATATACTGTTTTCTAAATATTAATCAACGGGGAATTTTGTTTTTGTATTGAAACTAAGTTCTAAATCAGAAGTGTTTGCATTGTTTCTGTGACTCAACCACTTATCAATCAATCGGCTGATTTGCTTACTGATATTGTTTTCAGCCAGTATCTTAATCTTACCCAGACTGAAACTGTTAGTGTATATGGTTATATTACACTGTGACTCTGAATGTGACTCTGAGTTTACTAATTACAGTATATACATATATAATTTATTTATTGTACTGTATGAAACACTATGCATTATGCATAAGCATTCTGGGCTGAGAATGGTTTGTAATCAGGCCGTGCCGTACAATGCACGATCCGTACCTTTCTTAGAACCATTCGTCCTGAGAGAGGAAAAGTGGCTTTAGAGAAAATGCACTTGCTGGTATAAACAATAAAAAATTATAATTAATAATTATAATTCATATTCAGTATTATTATTGATTTAACAGCACTGACAGTATCAGATTAGGACAAAATTTGAGCTGAATAATGATGCTACGCAACATCAACACTGTTATTGAACTGAACTAAATCAATAAAAATGACATATAATGAGATATAATCAAAAATAACAATAATGAGCTGAATAATAATGACACTGTTGTTGGGCCATCTGACCAATCAGAGCAGAGTAGGCTCTCAGAAAGGCGGGGTTTAGAGAGACTAACCATTTTCAGACTCTTTGAGAAATGAGGTGATGTGCAGTTTATATTACGAGAAAATTAAAGTGTTTTTGACCTTTGATGCATGTAAGGCTATTGTAAGAGACTCCAAAACAAAATTAGGAACCTTGAAAATACCATAATAGGGGCTCTTTAACACTGTTATTGAACTGGATTGAATCAACAATGAACTGACTTGAGCTGAATAATGACACTATTGTCTTTTGTAGAGCTGCTTTACAGCTGAAATTGAATTTGAGCAGTATGGTAGTATGTTTTTTGGTCGTAGGCTTTGTTTCCAACTGCTACCTCCAAATATCCTGTGTTCTCTCTCTCTCTCTGCCCTCCTTTCTCCTTTCTTTACCTCCAGCCTATTTGAAATAATGACAGAGAGAATTACACTGTAAAAATACAGGCTCTGCTCCCAGGAGCAAAAGAGAAAATTGCTGGTTCAAAAGAGTCAAGTCAGCAGTGCAGGAAAGAGGCAGATGGAGATGAAGAAATGATTGGTTGAAATAAAAGTGTGCCCCCGTCAGAGCCCGACCCTGATAACGGATGATTTCACCTCCGGGCGGGCAGGTGACAAAGAGAGTGAATTATTCTAAATATCCTGTAATCCGGCTCGGGTCAGCCGTGTGTCTGCGTATAGATTTGACTGATGGCTGCTCTCTCTGATCAAGCCCTCCTGGGATATTAAACTTTCAGCACGTCTCTCAAGCTCACTTTGTCTTGCGTAAAGGTTGACATAACTGTGAACGTCAGTGAACGCCAGCCTTCGTCTATCTGGACAGAAGTCTCTTTTCCTTCCTTCTTCATCCTTGTTGTCTTACTGTTTTATTTTACCATCATATTACTACTGTAATTGTTTAAGACAGTGACTGCAACATATTACACATTATACTGCAGAAATAGTATGAGCAGTGTGCTGCTTTCAAAGGTCCCCGAATCAACTTTCTCTCTGACTGAATGAGATATCGTGTTTCTATTCTCAGATAAACGTGAGCTGCACTCTCTCCCTCATTAAATATTTCTCCATGAATTTATGCTTTCCGTGATCTGTTTGGGCTAGTGCTCGTATTGCTTTCATGCTTGGCCAGTGAAGCTGCAAGCGTAGAGTGGACCGCTGATAGATAGATGCATATATTTATCTGAAAGTTAAATAAATGCTATGGCACATTCCAACACTGAGCAGAGACTGCAACAAAAGTGTTTCGTCTTTTAGGATAAAAGCACAGAAAAGTCTGAGCTACTGCGAATACAGTACACTGTAAAGTCGAATTAGTTAACCGATTGCCTTTGAGTAAAGTGAAATGGGAATAGTGTGTTGTTCTGACAAATGCTTAGTGGAGTTCACTTACACGAGAGTTCTAAAAAAGAACTGTAGAGAATACTTGATAACTAATTACTGACTCCCAGAGTGCATTGCAATTGCTTTGTTTTACTATTTTTTGGCTTAATTGCCAATTTAATTTGCTGTCAATAGCGCAACAAAGACAGCAAATACAATTGTTATCGTTACAATTAGTAAATAGTAAATTAATTAAGTTGGCTTGAAAAAGCCAACTTACTGTTATGCTATTTTCTTCTGAGACTAAAATTTCCAACTCTAACTCCTCCTAGAGCTTTAACTCTACATACTCCAAACTCGGGTCAGACCTTCAGACTGTTCTGACTTAGTGTGCTATATCTTTTCTAACTGATCTGACTTACGGTTTTCCTAAAAATGACTATTAAAGCTCGGAAAAATCCCATTGATTTTCATTGACGGAATGTTCAAATGAGCCAAGACTTTCAAATTCCAACTGTCAAAATTCAAATTTAAACTACGGAAGCCCATTAGACTCAAACTCAATTAGACTCAAGTGCCATTCTATGTACTATTTCTAATCCATTGAAACTCATAAACCTATCTATCTCTCTCTCTCTCTAATATGATCTATCTATCTCATAGCAACCACCCAAAACAACTTAGCAACTGCATAGCAACACCTTAGCAACCACTCAGAATACCCTAGCAACCACATAGCAACACCCTAGAAACCACCATCTATCAAAACTACTAAACTAAAACTTTCAAACTGAAAACTTCCAAACTTCAAACTTTTAAAACTACTTCAAACTTTCTAGCTAGGCTTTTTCAAGCCAACTTAAAGTTTGTCTTCAAACTTTTTAATCTAGTTTTAATTGTTACCATAGTATATGCATGAATGTTGATGTCTGAGTGATTCGAGCAAGATCAACTGCAAGATACTGTCTCAACTAAAGGCGGATTATATCAATCCAATTAAAAGTTTGATGTTTCACAGGTTATTTATGACATAAGTGTTAGCAAAGCCATTTTAATAGATCCAAATTCTACAATAGACTAGTTAATGATCTAGTTAGGTCATCTTTTTTCTTCTTTTGAAGCCACAAATAACTGTGGTTTCTTGCTGCATCACTGCATCAATAGGAAGGGAATTATAGTAATATAAATGAAGTTCCAAGTGCCCAACCAAAGGGAACACCGATCACCATAACGGTGACGTCAAACAAAACCATTTTAAGAAATTATCATCAATTTATGTCTTCAGTTGTATTGGCAATTCAACATTCAAGAGGACTTTGAAAAATGAGTGAATGCAAAGATAACTGCAGAAGTAGAGGAAATTTGTGAAATCCTATTAAAGATTGCTCTGCCTTTTTTTGCTTGATTAAATGGTACTCAAACCAATCAATTAATCTTAACTTAGGTTTTCTGAGTAACAAAGGCATAGTTTGTGAATAGTACAGATTACTAGATTTTTACAATTAAATTATTGGACATTAAAGGGATAGTTCACCCAAAGATGAAAATTTGATGTTTATCTGCTTACCCCCAGGGCATCCAAGATGTAGGTGTCTTTGTTTCTTCAGTAAAACACAAATGATGATTTTTAACTCCAACCGCTGCCGTCTGTCAGTGGTATAATGCAAGTAAGCGGGATCTTGGACTATAAGAGTAAATAAAACACGACAGACAAATCCAAACGAAACGCCACGAACGCTCGTGATGACACATTGATGTCCTAAGACACGAAACGATCGGTTTGTACGAGAAACCGAACAGTATTTATATCATTTTTTACCTCTAATACACCACTATGTCCAACTGCGTTCAGCACTTGGTTAGTGAGGTCTGATCGCGCTCTGACAATGGCAGTAATGTCTCGCGCATATACTTCAATGAGTGCTAGACATCACTGCCATTGTCAGAGATCAGACCTCACGAATCGAGTGATGAAGCACAAACCGATCGTTTCGTGTCTTAAGACATCAATGTGTCCTCACGAGCCGCAGGGTTTCATTTGGATTTGTCTGTCGTGTTTTATTTACTCTTATAGTCCAAGTTCCCGCTTACTTGCATTATACCACTGACAGACGGCAGCAGTTGGAGTTAAAAATCATCATTTATGTTCTACTGAAGAAACAAAGACACCTACATCTTGGATGCTCTGGGGGTAAGCAGATAAACATCAAATTTTCATTTTTGGGTGAACTATCCCTTTAAGTAAAGTTAAATGTTAGACTTTACAGTGTAGAAGAAAAAAACGGTAACAATTTACAAATATAGCTGCAAGAAGCGATTTAAGGCTTTTAACCACATGCGTAAAAGGGTATTATGTTTTAATTAGCAAGCCTGTAACCATCTCAGCCATTTACAGCCAATACAGGCAATTTACCATAGGATATATTATGTTTTTTTGAAGCTTTTTAACAGTTATCGAGGTTGAGGCAAAAACTTAGGACTAGTTCGCCAAAGTTGGTTTTTGAAATAATCTCCTATATTTAACGAACAATTCGATGGACATTGGTGGTCCTAGAGGCAAAGTTGCTCAGAATGAAGAGTTCTACCATGTGGTATGAATGTCATGGGTGTGTGCATGTGAAAAACGCAAAGGTGCCCCCCGGTGGCTGATTATTTTTTAAATTTCTCACAGGCCTCTAGGGCCGTGAGTCAAACAGGCCTATCGAGTTTCGTTGACAATCGAATCCGATACATTTTGTCCGCCGTGAGCCAAGGATATAAGACACTTGAGCTTGCACCTAATGGTTATGAGTGATTTTGTACTATGAGTTGTTGTAGTAGAGTGTTGTTGTCATGCCGTCATTTTACGCTTGACTGATTCACAAACGAGGGTCAATTCAACACAAAAGATGAACATGACGGCACATGCTAGTGGATGAGTTGAATCAACTCCACAGCAACTACATAAATTTATCCACTATCCATTCAGAAACGTCCAGTTTCATTCTAAAAGTCTCTCCATCAGTGTCGACTCCGGTTTGAACAATGTAAGGCTGAACACTAATGTTAACTTTACTGGGAGCTTATTGGAATATGTGCAAGCATGCTTGATATCAGCCATCTTTTAGTGGAAAATTATCAATCAGCTTGTTTAATGGAGGAAGAGAAAGTACTAGGAATTGCGATCCTGATCTAGTTAAACTCCAACCCACCTGCCCAGCGGCTCAAGCTGTGTCCCATGTCTTTCATTTGCAAATGCACACGGTGCTTATATTTAGCAGGCACCATAAATTATATACACATTCAATCTCATGTAAGATTCAATAGTGTGAGCATGAATCGCGCAATAAATAAAGTGGGTTTGTTTGCCGAGTGGGATTGGCCAATGAGGCAGCTGCTATTTATGATTGGATATTACCACGGAGATTATGATAATGACTGTAGTTCAGTGTATGAAATGATTACTCAAGACCACGTCATCCTTCAAGCACTTCTGAAGTGCCGCGGACACAGAGTTCCTGAAAGCGACCTCATGATAAGACCGATTGTTCGCTGTGACTCAGGTGAAGGACACCACTCTCAAAGCAGATTTCTTGGGAGGCGTTTGACGTCATGTAAACGTATGTAATTCCTTGTGAATCATGTCATTGCTAATGTTTCACGAAATCCGCACAAAAGAGGACAAATGAAGCGGCTCTCGGAGACCTTCGTCCCTGTCGTAACCTCTGCGTCAAGGTTGAGCCGACTCTTGCGGCCCGAGGGAGACACAGGTCTCTTTGAACATTATATTGTTAATGAAAATGGAAAACAGATTAGATTCAGTGACTTCAAAGCAAATGAGCATGGGAGTATGTGCGTAATGCTCTTAAAACCACAGTTCCACTGAAACTTTGCATGTGCACCATTATCCTGCGTGTTTGGACCGAAGCCACTTGAAATATGTCATTTCAATCCTGAATGCTGTTAATATTAATGTAAAACACAAAAGAAGACTTTCTGAAGAAACTTCACGCTGCACTTTTCCATACAGTGGTAGTTCATATGGAGCACGTCTGTCATGATCCCAAAAAGACTAGAAATGCAATGATGATTAAATTCTGGTTAATCATTTTTGCTGATATAATCTAAACGGATGAATCAGGGTTTTTATAGTTAACTAGAACTAAATCCATTAAAAAACATCTTTGTTATTTGAAATTAAATATATTTTAATAAAAAAAAAAAAAAAAAAAAAAAAATTTAAGGCAGCATTTTACATTTTCATTTAGTTTAATTTGAAGTAGAAAATTATATTATATTAATTTATTTATATTAAATTATATACATAAATATTAAATAATTATAATTAATATTTATTTATATAATGTATAATGTAATATTTATATTAAATAGTTATAATGTAATAATTCAAAATATTGATAAAAAAATATAATAGTATGTCAATGATAGAAAATAATTATATATTTAAAATAAACAATAAAATAATATAAAATAAAAGTAGAATATTAAAACTATATTCTAATTCTCTTTTGTAAAAAAAATTTAAACAAACTAAAATCAATTATTTTAAATGGTAAAAGTGAATTTAGGCATCAGAATATTGTGATTTACAGTATGATAAATGGATATTAATTCTAATCTTTCTGCTATATTTTACATGTAACAAATTATTAGTGTTTTTAAATCAGTAAAAACAAAAATCACTTTTTTTTCCCAGCTAGGGTGCATTAAATTGATCCAAAGTGACAGTAAATACATTTTACAAAAGTTTACATTTAAAAAATGCTGTTCTTTTGAACTTTGCATTCATCAAAAATCAAAGTTTCCACAAAAATATTAAGCAGCACAACTGTTTTCAACACTGAAAATAATAAGAAATCATCATATTAGAATGATTTCTGAAGGATCATGTGACACTGAATACTGGAGTAATGATGCTGAAAATTCAGCTTTGATCACAGGAATAAATTACATTTTAAAATATATTCACATAGAAAACAGCTATTTTAAATTTTAATAATATTTCTATTTTTTTCTATTTTTAATGTACATCAAATTGGTGAGTATGAGATTTCTTAAAAACAAATCTTGACACATGGTCAGTATGAACTGTTTATGAACATGGAAGTTATTAAATTCTTTCACAGGGAAAATAACTGCATACAGGATTGGAATGACGTGGGAGTGAGTAAATCCTGACAGAAGTTTGATTTTATTCTCTCGCAGAGAGCTCTCTTGTCATCATTGTCTTAATCATCGTGTCCTTTGGGTGGAAAACATGACCCTCAGTGAAGTCCGAGCGGATGCCACAGTCACAGTGACTGTTTGCTTCCCCTCCTCTGATGTTGTGCTATTCATCTTTTATTTCAGGGTGTAGATGTGCGAAACGCGCTCGGTCCTTTCAGACGCTCGCTGTGCCCGAGGCGTTTCACTCAGAGCTGTGAAGTCCAACTCCCCGACGTGTCAGATCACAGGGCCAGACGCGCAAACCAGCCGCACTCGCAACGCTAAAAGAGTTGATCTCCCGCCACAGATTACCTCCTCGAGTGAGGGCGCTTTCATGTCCGACATGAAGAAGTGCATCACTGTAGTAGTGCTTTTAATGAGCCTGAGAACGAAAGAGGTTTTAAATTCGTGCATTTTTCAGCTTTAGTGCCGGCTGGTTAATCATTCCATGATGCAAACTCTGAAGCCGTTTTCATTAACTCTCATGATCGTTACAAAACTTAACAAGTCTTGACCATCTTTGGACAAAAATCCTGCCACTTATCTCGCCATCCCTCACTTAAGACGACATTGCGGTTGGAGTCATCGTGGCCCTGCACTTAGCACTTAACCTTTAGCGCACGTGATCAGTTTGATTTGGTCTCGTCTTCTGCCTTCCCCTCTTTTCCCTGTATACTTTCCATGGGTCATTCCTTTTGAACTTATATATAGCACAAAACATCACAGAATTCATCAAAACCTGATGTTTGAGCAGTTGTTTTCCCACCAGAATATAATTTCCTGGAGGATGATGATGTCTGAGTTAAAGGCACAATATGTAAGATATTTAGAATAAAATACACAAAAACCACTAGAACAACATTATATGTTTTGTTGACTTGTGTACTTACATTATCCCAAACATTTCCAACAATGTTTAAATCCAGAGAAATCAGCCATTTTAACCAGGACACGGCCCGTGTCATTTCGTTGCCAGTCAATGACGTCATATCCGCGTTACCCTCGATTTCCCGTTTTAAGGCCTTTGCACACCGAGTCCGAAATTCGCATGCGAAATTTTCGCTCGTTAAAAAATAAATTCGACCTCACGTTATGTCAATCGCGTTTGCACACTGCCTCTGAAACTTTCGTCTGTCAAAAAAATATTTGGATCAGGTTCGATTTTCTGCGTTTTTCGCATCTGTGGCACGCATTTTGACAATTCAGAGCCACCGTACGCGAACGCAAAAATCCCACATGCCATCTGACAAGTTGATCCACGTCGTCTACAGCACAAAACAGCAGCACTGAATGACAAACCATGTGAGGAATACAAAGAGACCGAATATAAAGTCTAAATTGTGCAAGTAGCAAAGCATCAAACTGAGCCTCTGACATCCTGAAGTAAACTTTGAAACGCTCTGGATAATCACACAGCTCCTTGAATGAGGTGAATTCTCCTTTCTCTCAATCTCGAAATTGGATGGACCTAATATTTCCTCTTTTTAAGAAGAGAGAGGACAACTAAATTGTGCTCACTGCTTGAAGAGTTCATTTTGTATTGTTTTGCGATTTTTTTTTCCGCAAAGCATTCATTAATACGCATCGGACTCAGTGTGCAAAGTCTCTGTACGTGACGAATTTTTAGGATTACGAATACGAAAAAACGCATGCGAAAATTTAGGACACCTTTACTTTTGTAGAAACACCAAAGACACTTTAATATATTATGTGTTTTATTATACAGGAGAGCAACTGTTTAGATATTTTTATCAACAGGAAACTAATCATTGTTATATAGCTCAACACAGTTTGTATATTGTTTGAATCGCTTGTTTTCTTGATTTACCACGAGTACCATGTTTTTACCATGCCTCAGAGACAACACTGTTTTGTCAAGTGGCTAACATAGCATTAAAAGAGAGCGTTTTCCATCATACAATATATTTTTTAATGAATTGCATGTCATTTATCAATGCAAGTCATCCAGTTTTTATTAATATGACATTCGAATATCGATCTAGATTACTGCTCCGCTCGAGACAGATGTGTATTGCAGGTTTCTCCCACGGCTCTCGACCCGCCCTGCTTCATACCACAGTAACATTAAAGGTGATAAAGAGGATCTTTTTGTTGACTGAGAAACCAAAGACTGTTAGTGAGTTTTTGAAATGAGCGCATGCGTAAGAACAACCCCCCTTCCTTTACAGCTCGTTTCGAGGGAACGCCTCCCAAAACTCGTGCACCATTATTGGAACACGAGTGATTACCACCGGCATTCGCTGTGTCGTGTGAGTGGATTCATTATGTCGGACTCACCGCAGGTAACTCATAATCTGCAGTTGTTTCTCCTGTCTCCTGACAAAAACATTGCATGCGGCGCCTGTAGAGTGTGGAAAGTTACTGGAGCGCGCAGCCGCGCTCGTCTCTCACAAGGAACGTCATGGCAGTGATTGACAAGCCAGAGGGCCAATCGTTTACGCGATGATCGCGTAAACGATTGGCTGATGTTTTTAAGGCCCTACCTCATGCACAGATGATGTATATTAATATTATTCCTTTAAGTGCACCTAATAAATAGTCTTTTATCAGTTAGTAAAGAGTTTCTATAATTTTCTCCATATAGTGGACTTCAATGGGGACCAACAGGTTGAAGGTCCAAAGGGCTCTACACCAGTGGTTCTCAAACTTTTTAGAGTGTCATACCCCCTGAAGGGATTACATCCTTCCTGTGTACCCCCTCTCTTCTACTTAGACTGTCACACCTTTTCCATTAAGGGACAATATTTGCCCCTAAATTGATTTTCCAGTACATATTTTTACCTTTATGTTCAATAGAGAAATATGCAATGATGGTAAAATGAAGTGATACTATAAAATATTAAACTAAAACCACCAGTAGGTGGCAGCAAGTCACTTTTTTATGAGTGAGTCATCGAGTCATTCATTCAGTAATGAAGCAAGTGGCTGTGAATTAATCATTGAATCATTGACTCTCACGATTCGTTTAAAGCCGCAGCCACATTCATGTGTTGTAGTTCTGCTGTGGTTTTCGTTAGAATTATTATTGTTTTTTATTGTTATAGTTTTTTGACCTGTTGTATAATAATTCGCAGTCATGTGGATATTTGGGAACAGTTGCATTCTTGCTCGTTAACAGCATTAAACACAAGAACTCACACAAGGTGTATTTTTGTATCGAAGAAAGTTTGAGTCTTAAATCGATATCAATCCGCTATCTGTGTCTATATTTGTTCTTCATGCAAGTAAGTGCTAAATCCCCACTTTTCCAAAGGTGCATTGTCGAGAACGCCAGTAATTTAGCGTGATTTAAGGCAGCAGATTCGGCACGCAATCTATAAGGGTCTTATCTAGTGAAACGATCGGTCATTTTCTAAAAAAAATACAAATGTATATACTTTTTAACCACAAATGCTCATCTTTCACTGCTCTGCAATGCACCACGCATTACGTAATCATGTTGGAAAGGTCACGCGGTAGGGCGAAAAACTTCAAAATCATCCGACATCGTTGTTTTACCTTTTTGTCTTCACACATTCGCTTTGTAGACACTGGATCGTTACTTCCGCCTACATCACGCGTGACCTTTCCAACATGATTATGCAATGCGTGGCTCATTGCAGAGCAGTGCAAGATGAGCATTTGTGGTTAAAAAGTATATCATTTTTATTTTTTTTTTAGAAAATGAGCGATGGTTTCTCTAGATAAGACTCTTATTCCTCGTCTGGGATCCTGTAGAGCTCTTTGAAGCTGCACTGAAACTGACATTTTGATCTTCAACCTGTTGGTCCCCATTGAAGTCCACTATATGGAGAAAAATCCTGGAATGTTTTCCTCAAAAACTTTAATTTCTTTTCGTGACATGACATGGGGGTGAGTAAATTATCAGGAAATTTGAATTCTTTAAGGGAAACAATATTCTAGAGGAAACATGTTTGTTTGAAATATGATGTGTATGATGAGAGGAACAAACAACAGTAAGAAAAAAGAAAATTTCATAGTGTAATTTACCAGTTTTTTATTTTAGCAATTAATGAATAGCACTTTTGGACAAGGTAATAATAAGAATAGAATAGAATAGAATAGAATAGAATAGAATAGAATAGAATATTGTGATGTATAAAGTATTAAATAATGAAAGATTTGCACCCAATATTAAGACATAAATGATGGGGACGTGAAAACATCCTGTATAGTAGAAATGAAAAAGTTTGAAAAAGGCCACATTTTAGTTGAATATCTTTTCATATGTCTTTCAGTTCCTGCTCCTTCCCTTTTTTGATCTGTAACTTTTTATGGCTCTCAGGTGGAGGTTTTGTTGGTCTCTCAAGATTACAAAGAACCCCCCCCCCCCCCCCACCACCACCACCACCACTTCCTGTTCAGGCTGAGTTTGATTTACATCTGCACATGGCGTAACATTACAGTTACTGTGCTCTCCAAGGACACAATTGTACACTTCATCACCACGTCTGGCAGCAGCACAGAGAACTAACCCTGTTTGAACTGCCTGTTTACTACATTTAGCACAATCAGTCCTGGCTAATTCAGCTCTCTGCCTGCGTCACTGCGAACCCTCTAATGGTGTGAAGCGCTACTGTATGTGTGCGCAGCGCAGTCGACATGCGTTTATCTGTCTCGTCAGTTCATTCTTTCTCATTTAGTCCTCTATACCTCTCTTTTACACACTTCCCTTATGCATCATCATCATCTCTCTCTCTCTCTCTCTCTCTCTCTCTCTCTGTGTGTGTGTGTGTGTGTGTCTCACCTTCTCCTCTCAAAATGATTTAAGGTTAATGTTGCACAGTAATGAGTGATGTAAAGCACAAGAGACAGACTGTAAACGGTGAATCTCATCAAACCTGTTAAATGTAAAGGTCATATTTCATTTAGCCTTTAAATATAATTTTTGTATAAAAAAAATCCATAAAAATGAAATAATAAAAATGTCATATATATATATATATATATATATATATATATATATATATATATATATGAAATTATGATTTAATTTCTTTTTGCAATAATTTTGCTATGATAAATATGATAGAATATGATAATTATGATAATATACTGTATTACATTCATGAAAAGCATGTCTGAAAGTATTAATTTTTGCAGTGTCATTTTAGTATTATGTATTATTATAGTATTTTAATATTCTGAATTTGCTTTTATTTGTGCTTTTCAGTTTTTGATTTAATTTTAAATTAAATTTTTAGTAATTTTTTGTGCTTTTGTCATTTGTAATTTTAAAATATGTGTATTAAGTTTTTATTTTATTTTTTCAGTTTTAGTACACTTATTTATTTCAGTTAGTTGACAAAGCAACATATCAATTTCAACTTTGTCATATTTATATTTTATTTCATCTTAACGACAATAATTTTTAAGAGCTTTAGTTTTAGTTAACAATAACAACACTGATTATTTAAAAAAAACTCAAGTTAAATATCTGTTTATTATAATTGCATTTTTTATATATATATATAGGTATATATATACAGGTTTTGTTTTTTGCATAATTTGCTAGTGGTCCAAAAATAGTCTCCATTTTCTTTATGCAAATGATATTATCTTGTTTATTTCCTTTGATTTTAGGTGAAATATGACCTTTAACCAACAAACACCCACTGTGTACCATCAGTCATGGTATTACTTCAAAGTGTGCATCTTATAAATGTGGTATTTCAAGGCTCAAATGTTGAAATACTGTAGGAATATTCAGTGGTGGGGCGAAATGGGGACAGGCCTGTCACTAACGGTAAGATCCGCTCCAGCGTCGGGTCGTCGGGAACATGCTCCCTTTCAATACGCATGAGCGTCAGAGTGAGGCGTTTAGTGCTGTGTGTCTGTCTGGCGGTGGAACGGGGCCCTGGGGAAGAGCTGACCTCACACGAGCTGCTGAGCGACGCTTTTCACTTCTGCTCAGCGACACGGCTTCACGTCTGTGCCGTATCCGTCCGGCTGGCTGGAAGATTTAGGGTTTCTGAAAGTTACAAGCTCCAAGGATGTTCCTGTTTTTGATATTTTATGACCCTATTGTAAACATCCGTCAGTGATATGATGGCTTCTGGCTGATTGGATCTACATGCGCAGACTTTTGTCTGGACTACTGAATGTCTCCGGCTGAAGCTGTCAGATGTGAGAGCATCTGCGCAGACGAGGGTCAGCGACGAGAGGGCCTTGAAATAGAAATATGATACGTGTATTAACAAATATGGCTTGTGGCCCCAAATGACCAGTCATGGTACAGTGATGTTTAATCACACTAGAGTACAGTTTGTGTTAAATAACACAATTTCTCACATCTCACGTCATTTAATATTTTGTTGGTTATGTCTCAGATCTGTCAGTGTTTCACCATTTTAACAAATTTGATAATTAGTTTTATTGTACTGTTTCAGAAGTTCAGAAGAATCTTTTACAAAATTTTTCAAATCTTGTTGGAATATTATATTATATTATATTATATTATATTATTTACATTTATTTTTATTTCCAGTTATCAATTTAGCTTAAGTTTTAATAATTTTATGTATGTTTTTTTTTTTTTTTTTTTTTTTTTTTTTTCAACATTCCTGTTTAGGTTAATTCAACTTCAGATATTTCTAACTCAAACAATTTTTAATAGTTTTATTTAATAACACCAACACATTATATTATATTATATTATATTATATTATATTATATTATATTATATTATATTATATTATATTATATTATATTATATTATATTATATTATATTAATTATATTAATTATATTATATTATATTATAGTATTTAATTTTTTTATTCTAATTTTTTTTACTATTATTTTTATATTTCCAGTTATAAATTTAGTTTAATAATTTTGTTTTTTTCTAATATCTAATATTTATATTTTATTTAGCTTCATTTCAATTAACAATTTTTAATAGTATTATTTAACAATACCAACACATACACACAACACTTTATTATATTATATTATATTATATTATATTATATTATATTATATTATATTATATTATATTATTTACTTTTATTTCCAGTTATCAATTTAGCTTAAGTTTTAATAATTTTGTGGGTTTTTTTTTTTTGTTTGTTTTTTTTTTTTTTAGTTCAACATTTCTGTTTAGGTCAAATTTTATTTTATTTTATTTTTAGTTTAATTATTTTAGCAATTCAATTTCAGATATTTCTAATTCAAACAATTTTGAATAGTTTTATTTAACAATACCAACACTTATATTATATTATATTATATTATATTATATTATATTATATTATATTATATTATATTATATTATATTATATTATATTATATTATATTATTCTAATTCAAACAATTTTTAATACTTGTATTATATTATATTATATTATATTATATTATATTATAAAAATGTTTTCTAATGTTTCTATTAGTCGGTTAATGTTTGAAGCTTTTTTTAAGAAATATAAATTTAATAAACCAAAAACTTTTTCTGTTTAGCTTTTTATGTGGGCAGTTAATTAATTTATAATTTTTATTTATTCATGTATTTATTATTCATTCAGGGAAAAAAGTTGCATGAAAAAGCCTGAAAAATTAGGTTTCAACATTTAGCCAAAAGTGAAATCCCACCTTATTGATGAACAGTTCAAGCACTGATCAAAACAAATCTGTCATAAAGCTATTCCTGCATAACAATACCACTGCCTAGTGAGATCATATCTTTTTCCTGTACTAATTTCCATTGCTTTTGATCCAGTTACGTCCTCCTTTTTTGCATTCGGTCACACTTTGGATTTGGACCACAGCAACAGTTATTGTTCCCAGAGCGATTCAAGAATGGACTCGCGCTAATTGGCCCTATCAATCAGGTGAGGGCCCATTTATCAGTCAGCGCCATACTGAACAGATTAAAGCGCGGCAAGAGCCTTCAAATTTATTATTTCATTAATTAGCCTCTAAATCATCAGCCTATCATTTGGTTGTCAGAAGCGTTTAAGTTGAACAGAACTCCTCGCAGTGATGGCAGGCAAATACCCTCGGCTAATTGTCTCGTGATCATCGCGGGCCTGCGAAGGCACGTATTCACTAAGCTGTGAATTACAGCAGGCTAAAGACCACTGATGACGTCGGTTTAGGGCTGTTGATTTTAGAGTGGCCCGGCAGTGCTGATGATTTTTATGAGGCTGTGTTATAGTACCACATGGTCCTGCTTGTGCTACACGAGACGGTTGGCTCGTGGGAACGGCAGCGCGCTCAGCCTGGGCTACAAGTTTATTGCTGTCATTTATGTGAACTGTATTGTTTGATTGATAAGCTCACCCACAACTTCCCTCTTTAGTGTTTCTCTATTGCATTCCAGCCCTTTCTCTAGCCTGAAGGCATTTTTGCACATTACAGGAAAGTTTAAACCTACAATGATTTTTCACGTTGCTGAGAGAATCAGCCGGTGCAGTAGCGATTAGAGGCTTCATGCCCATTCAAACCAACAATTGTTGAGCCAAATGAATTTTGAATGGAGCTTCTAAAATACAAAAATTATTTACATTTGATACGATCACACTTGCACGTTCAGTGCGGCACGTCATCAGCTGCTAAATTCAAATCTGCGTTCTCGCTTTGGTTGGCGCTGACCCAGAACCTTTCAGAAGATGTGGATGAATTTTCATGTTTTTATTCCGACAACTCTGAATCTGAATCCACCCGTTATAGATCATCTAGGGCTTTCACGATATCAGATTATTCACATCATGGTTATCGTGGCCAAAAGGATTCACAGTAATTTAGCGTCAAAATTCAGTTTGTGAGAATAACAGCATATTTTACTCCAAAAATGCATTATAGCATCAGTCGAGTGATTGAAATAACTTTCTTCTGTGAACTGA
Organism: Megalobrama amblycephala; assembly: GCF_018812025.1. Lineage (NCBI taxonomy): Eukaryota > Metazoa > Chordata > Actinopteri > Cypriniformes > Xenocyprididae > Megalobrama > Megalobrama amblycephala. The sequence continues at coordinate 7,773,717 of NC_063057.1, read as the reverse complement.
TGAAATTATACTATTTGATAAAGGGTATGTCGATTAGCATTGCATTATAAATATACATTATCCTTACAAAAATAACCACGATGGCTTGAAGAACACAGATAAACCATATACTGTCATAATGGTGTGTTTATTCTCTTCATGCTTAATCAGTTATATGTTTCTATTTGCATAGATCTGCATCAGGGATTTCCTGGAACGTCAAAAGTTTATTACTCCTATGAGTCTAACTTGTGGACTTTCTGCGTGAGGGTGCCCTCCGGTGTCGAGTATGAATGTAACAAATTACAATACAATAAAAATATTCCTCTCTCAAGATATTTGAAGTAGATAAGCAATATGTTTTTATCCCAATAAGCACACTTTTGGACTAAAAGAATCAAGGTATGTAAATATAACAAAACACAGAAGGGCATCAGCAGTTAACAGGTTGATGTAACATTTCCCGTTTCAGGACTAGCAAAATAATTGCAGCTTACTCTATGTATAGTTGCGAAATCCGCAGGATGATGGACCCGGAAGTGGGTGAACAGGTTGCTGGTTTTGCCCTCTTACTGGGGGCTGGGGTGGCAAATGTAACTTTGCTTTCCATTTATTACTTTAAAGCACACTTTAAGTACTTTGATACCACAGCAAAAACTACTAGCCTAAGTTTAACTGTTGCGTATTCAGGTACAGATATGTAATAATTAGGCCTAAATGTAAAATAACATTATAGTGTTCACTGTATAAATTAAATATAGTTTGTGTTCTGTTGTTTGATTATCATTAATGGCACAGACAGCAGCAGGTATTTATAGGTTGCTGTCACTTTAAGACCGAATTCACGGATCCAATATAATGATACACATCTGACTTCTTTCTTAACACTTTATGTTCACTTAAGACAACCAATTGTATTTACGACAATACTTGCAGAGACTGGTATTTTGACATCATTGTGTATGTGTCCATTCAAGTGCATGGAAATGCGAAAGAGGAATCAATATGCTGTTTGAGCACGAGTACAGAAATGATGGTGAAATTTAGCAATTAATACGCGAAACACCTGTGTGCCGAACCATGGGGCCTGCACAGAAAGCCGCCTCTCAGACAGCACACGAGTACCAAATTAACTCTCTGGAGTCCGTTAACGCGCCGGCGCGTTTTGCAGGATTTTTTTCACATTGCAGCAAAACAGACTTAAAATACTCCGTCATTTCTTGTCATAGAGACACAAGTAATATATCAATTGAAACTATAGAATATCTTCTTTTATTTGTGTACACTCAGAGTAAAAACACAATGTTGTGCTTTTTGTAAAATAAAGAAAATCTGATAGTTCTCAGAAAATGAACTGTAACTTATGAATACTAATGACAAAAAAAATGACACTTATGTCTAAAGAAACGTTGAAATGTCAGGTTTTAAATCGTGCAAGTCAAATCGAAAACAAACATTCTGTGTTTATGTAATCTGTATGAAAAGAGAGCCATGTCAGAAGTCTGTGATTCAGCTCATTACTCCACTAATGCGGCCACGCCCACGGAGCCAGCGCTATTCAGATGCAAATTCAGATACTTGTATGCATTGTCTCAATCGTGTATTTATTGTCCTGAAAAGTGTTTATCTGGGTGTTGGTTACATGGTTAGCGATCTCTAGAAGACATGCCGTTAGTTCCTTGTTCCTTTTCTTCTTTATATGAATTTGTGGCCTGAAGGTGTACATAGCGCCCTCCGGCTGCAAGTATGAATTGAAAACACAGTATCCAGCACTCATAGTGATGACTATAAATATTGAATAAATATTACTCCTCTGTATAGAAAATTGACATAAACATATAAGAATCCATCAATATTTCTCCAAATGTGCATGCTTTTAAGCTAAAAGCCTATATGAAATGCCATAGAGGTAACATAATTGTTCAGACACTTTGCATCACAGAAATACATGATATTTTAAAGAATATAATAGAATAACATTATTTTAAATTGAGCTGAGACATGATTACTGAGGGTTTTTTCACACCCTACCTGACTGAAAGGCCTCATTAATATGCAAGTCATTTCAGGTCATTATTATGCGATTCTTTTGTCTTCTCAGGTGTAAATGACCCATTATTCATGATGATTCACGCCTCCACGCATACTGTGTTTCTTGACAAAAAGTTTCTTACAAAAACTAAATCAATATATTGTTTTATATGAAGGAGTAGGCAGCATAATTTTTACATAATTCTGAAGCAAAAACTAGTCTACAACCTCCAATACCCAGAAGTCTTGTCAATACAGATTTAATATACTTTTTTTGGCCTTATTTCAGTGACTTAAGTTTTTTGTTTTTTCAATAACCACGCATAAATTCCTTCAAAAACAAAAACATGTACATACATGTTCCTCACATATTATGGTAGCCTAGTTTGTGCTGAATACAGTGTAATGACACTTGTGTCATTAATATGTTTATGAACAACTGAAAAAAGCACAAATGTCAGGGCATGTCAAAACTTCTCCAGGCCCCAAATCAGCCTCAGACTCCAGAGGGTTAAGTTCTCTTTAGCGTCTTCTTGAGCAAATACACACAAAATGATGTCACCTGATGATGAGTATCCATTTAAATGTAAATAAACAGTTAAGAAAATATCAGATGTGTGTCAATATAACGGATCCTTGCATTAAGTCTTAAAGTGACAGCAGCCTCATATACCTTTCGTTTACTATGTTAATAATGTTAAACAAACAACAAAAGAAAAAGAGAGAATCGCTCACTGCTCTTAACTAAATAACTTCTGTAGCTTTATTAGATATGTGTATAGTTTTCACAAGCACTGTAAAGTGCTGTTTATTTAATTTATATTCGTTCTCTTGTATTTATTTGTGCTATTACTTGAAATTTATTTTTGTTTCTTTGTTTATTCGTTCTTCCAAGCCCCCTGAGGATGAAACCGCCTCTGGTTTAAGTACATTTACTTGTACATGTACACATACAGATATTTGAGAATGGGAATATCAGATATTTCATGATATAATTAACAAGTCATTTTCACACTGAAATTTCACAAATGATTACAAAGTAACACATTGAATAAAATGTGAAAATTTCAGGTAGACTGAAATGGTAACTATTTTCTTGTAAAATTTATTTTATTTTTATTTATTTTTACAATGTGCTCTTGTGTTTTGAGAAATATCTAACACCAAAAAGCTTTACCTGGAAGGTTGTTTCTTGGAAGTTTATGAACATATTTTGTTGGATTGTCATCGCTGAATTTCCATTAAAACGGTTAATAAATAGCTGGATTGAGCTTAACAAATGTGTTTACGGTCTTGTAAAGGCTTGTAAAGTTGAGCAATTGGGAGGTAAAGATAGGACACTTCTCTACAGCATCTACTGATGGTTCATAAACACTTTTTAAAACTGGTTAGCTGTTAAATGCTGGAGAGGTCACATATATTATGTCTACGAACAAACTCTGAGCAGAGATCAACAGCTAGCCGGGGACTGTGTTGAGACGGATCCAACCCTAAATCACAGGCATATTAAACAGACTCATTCCCTGTTGGGTAAACGAATCCGTGGAAAGCAGCTCATTTCCAATAAACTGCTGTAAACGATTCACTCGTTGAACTTTCCTTGAAAGATGTAGAAGCAAACGTCGCATTAGCGGCCCACCTGCAGCTTCTAGATTTGCAGTTGTTAGCACAGGTAGTGCATAAATAATGAAAACTTCTCAAGCTAATGTGCTTGTTTTGCTCAAACAGCTAGTAGGTCCAGTCCAGACCTGTTCCTTTGTTGATCATAAATGTCTATGAGACTGATGGCCGCATTCTTCCGTCTTGTTCCTTGGTGGGTTACGGATGTCCTGTGTAAGATGCATTAGGGCAAGACGCTATTATTTCTTGGCAAGTTGCAAACATCACACCAGTGAAATTATATGGACTGTCCTGTGTAATAATGAGAGAAACTTATTTATATGTTAGCAAAATGATGCAGACCCGAGATGAAAGCAAGATCCGAGCTGTGTGTATTCGGAGTGATTCCAGAGCAAAGGTCTCAACATCAAAAGCTGCTCTGTTTTTCATGAGGACAGGAGATGCTCTGGCAGATCCAATTTATGATTACAGGGTCAATGAAGTGACACTCGTGTGTTATATATATGTATATATATTGGCGTGTAATGGTACATGTATTCGTCCCAAACGGTACGGATGTCACGATTTGGTTCATGCAGTCAGATGACGAATACAGTCAGTCACAGGCGATCCACACTCCAATCCAGAAGAGGGCGTGCGTGGCAATACAACGCTGTTTGCTAACAGGAAAAAGCAAAAAGCCAACTAGAATGCATCTTTCTGTGCTCAACTGTGCGAAATGGAGTGTGGTGTTTACTGCTTAGTGCTTAATACACTATAGGAGGCTGTACCGTACTAACTAGGGGACTAAATGCTGCTAGATGGAACAAACTGATTTGCACTAGAATTGTGGATTTGTTCCTTTTTCCAATAACACATTAGTTTAGGGTCCAGTTCTCACTATTAACTCCCTCGGGTCGGCGGTCACGCCGGCGTGATCACCGCGTTTTTTTTTCTAACCAGTGTGAAAGAGACTCAAAATACTCCGTCAATGTTGCACATACAATTAAGAGTTATACACCATTTTAATCTGTGGAATATCTTCTTTTATTTGTGTACACTCAGAGTAAAAACAAAATGTTGTGCTTTTTGTAAAATAAAGAAAACTAACATGATGCGTGATCTCTCGTCTCCCTCTGAACGAAGTCCAATCTGATAGTTCTCAGAAAATGAACTGTAACTTATGAATACTAATGACAAAAAAATGACACATATGTCTAAAGAAACGTTGAAATGTCAGGTTTTAAATCGTGCAAGTCAAATCGAAAACAAACATTCTGTGTTTATGTAATCTGAATGAAAAGAAAGCCATGTCAGAAGTCCTTGATTCAGCTCATTATACACTAATGCGGCCACGCCCACGGAGCCAGCGCTATTCAGAGGCAAATTCAGTCAATACATGCATACATCATCTCAATCGTGTATTTATTGTCTTGAAAAGTGTTTTGAATAGCCATAGTTAGCGATCTCTGGCCTCTGTTAGTTCGGTTATTTTCTGGATTGCCTATTCCTCTTTAGCATTGGCATTTGTGGACTAAAAGTGCACAGAGCGCCCTCCGGCTGCATGTATGAATTGAAAACAGTATCCAGCGTTCATAGTGATAACAATAAATATTGAATAAATATTATCAATTATTGTCAATTATCAATATTTCTCCAAATGTGCATGCTTTATGCTAAAAGCCTATATGAAATGCCATAGAGGTAACATAACTGTTCAGACACTTTGTATCATAGAAATGCATTATATTTTAATAATAGAATACCATTATTTTAAATTGTAATAATATTTCAGAGTATTGCTTTTTTTTCTGTATGTTTGATTTACATTATGATGAGCTGAGACATGATCAACAGAGGGTTTTTTCACAGCCTACCTGACTGAAAGAGCTCATTATTTATGCAGGTCATTAGAGCTCTTTATGTGATTCTTTTGTCTTGTCAGATGAGAATCACCCATTATTCATGATTATTCATATATAAAACTACATACGGGAGTCAGTTGGTACTACTATAATAATACTGAAGGTTAAATTTACTTATTTATATACAAACACTTAAATTACACTCAATTATGTTTTTTTATAATAAATAAAGTTTAGACTTACATAATCATATTTCTACTCTAATTCGATTTTTTTAAAATATAAACATCTAAATCGTGGCTGTCATAATTGATTTATTCAAATGTGCATTATCAGAATGCTGCTCTCTAGAGTTCATTTTTCTAGCTGACTAATGAGTTTATGGACACTGAATGTTTTTCTGAGGTAAATGTGACATTGTTTACAAGCTGTTTTATTTTATTGACGTCTTTCCGAGGTTGAAACACTGATTGAGCGATTACACGAGACATGATACGGATTTCGCTAAGTTGTACTGTATCTTTTAACACACCTTCAGATGTTTATTCATGTTTATTTCACGCTGTAACTGGTATTAAAGCGGAGGAGAGTATGTTCACATGCTTCTCTTTAACTGAGGCGCTAAAGCGATGTCATTTGAAATCTGAGACTTTGCTTCATATCAAAAGTAACAAAGCACAAAGATTATTGCGATTTATTGGATGGGAGGCACTACATGATCTGTTCATTCATCAACTGAAAACATACTAGACTAATCGATTCTTGGGATTTAAGAATCAATATCAGTTCATAAAAATGAGAATCGATTAAAATCGAGAAATTTATATTTTTTACCCACTACTACTATTCTGCTATTCTACATCCCTTAATCCTATGCCAAATACTTAAACTTAAAGGATTAGTTTACTTCAGAATTGAAATTCCCTGATAATTTACTCACCCCCATGTCATCCAAGATGTTCATGTCTTTCTTTCTTCAGTCAAAAAGAAATTAAGGTTTTTGAGGAAAACATTCCAGGATTTTTCTCCATATAGTGGACTTCAATGGGCACCAACAGGTTGAAGATCAAAATGTCAGTTTCAGTGCAGCTTCAAAGAGCTCTACATGATCCAAGACGAGGAATAAGAGTCTTATCTAGAGAAACCATCTGTCATTTTCTAAAAAAATTAAAATAATATGCATTTGCTCGTCTTGCACTGCTCTGTGATGCGGCACGCATTATGTAATCACGTTGGAAAGGTCACGCGTGACGTAGGCGGAAGTACTGGTCCAGTGTCTACAAAGTGAACGTGCTAAGACCAAGTCAAATGACAATGTCAGATGATTTTGAAGTTGGAGGAGAAAATGAAATGGACTTTTTCGCCCTACCGCAGTACTTCCGCCTACGTCATGCGTGACCTTTCCAACGTGATTACGTAATGCGTGGCGCATCACAGAGCAGTGCAAGACGAAAAATGACAGATCGTTTCTCTAGATAAGACTCTTATTTCCTCGTCTGGGATCATGTAGAGCTCTTTGAAGCTGCACTGAAACTGACATTTGGATCTTCAACCTGTTGGTGCCCATTGAAGTCCACTATATGGAGAAAAATCCTGGAATGTTTTCCTCAAAAACCTTAATTTCTTTTTGACTGTAGAAAGAAAGACATGAACATCTTGGATGACATGGGGGATGAGTAAATTATCAGGAAATTTTAATTCTGAAGCGAACTGATCCTTTAACAACTACTTGCTGTTAATAAGCAGTAATTAGGGCAAAAGTCATAGTTAATAGTGAGAACTGAACCCTAAACTAAAGTGTGACAATTTTTCCTATTGTACCGAAATCATATCGAACCGTATATATTAAATATGTATATTAAAATGATTAAATGGTTGTTACACCACTTCACATTCTTATTTTGATAGTCATTAAATCAAAAGTTTTGTTTTAAATAGTATAAATGTATACTTTTCTAATCATCATTGTTCGTCACTGACCCTGTACAGTGAAGGCAGGTTTTGTTCACCTGTAAAGCACCTCACCCTTTTACTGACCTTACCAGAGAGAAAAACAAAAAAAAACCTTTGTTTGAGGTCTTTAATAAATTGACAGAGGTGGGGTTTATCCATCCTGAAGGGCTTTTCCATGAAGCTTTATAGTCATTTCATTTTGCGAAAAGCCCATCTGACCTCATTGTTTGTTGTCAGTAATAGTCTGCATGTTTAATGTACTGTTTTATTTGTTTGCACTGCAATAAACTATCTAAGCCCTCTAGATTTAAGTAAAAATAAATACAACAAAAACAAATACTAGTACATATTTCATCAGAAATGGAAAGGAAATACATCAACAGTCCTGACCCCATACGGCTAATCCATTGAGACAAAGAGGAGATTAGCATGGACGCTAATCAGAGTCTCAGATTCACAATAACGTCTATGAAACTGAATGTACTTATCGCTAAACGATAGCAGTCACTTTTCTAGCCGCTCGAGCCCCGGAGGGAGGATTGTGTTTCATATGCAGAGCCTGATGTTTCTTTTTAAATGGCGCATCTGTAATGAGCCAACAACACCAATTTAGGATCTCTGTTGTGTTATTTACCTGTAATGGAGCACAGGTTACACGAGCAATGATATCATCTGCCCTGAGTACACGCTTATTGGACGAAATAGGCAAATTTTCTCCTGTGGTTGATGATAAGCACCAGAGGCAGCGATCAGAAGGACATTAGCTCAACTGCAGCCTTGTGTTCAAAGGCGAGCGGCCTGCCAAATCCACGGTCTCGTTCTCCACGGCCAACTCTCTGACATATGAGGTGAGCGACTAAAACAGGTTGACCTCTCATGACCTTCTGTGAGATCAGCCTATTTTTTAGATTCATGTGTGTGAAACTATAGTTTGCTCTGGTCGATCTCTTACTGGTCCATGTTGCATCTTTATTTCTAAAACCTTTTAGTATTTATATAGTATTGTAGTTTTTATTTATATTTTGAATTATATTTTAAAGGGGTGGTTCAATGTTTTTTTTCTAGGCTTGACTGTGTTTTTGGGGTCTTAATGCTTCGTGTTTTTGAAAACGCTGTATTTTTCATATATTTTAGCTTTATTCTACACCTCTGTTTCCACTGTCATATGAACGGCTCGTTTGACTTCCTGCTTCTATGAAGCCACTCCCTCTGAAATACGCAATGTGCTCAGATTGGTTAGTGGGCCCAGTGTAATCCAGAGCCATCGTGATTCACTGAAGCGTCCGGAAATGCCACGCCCCTTACCATTTGTTACCGGTTAAGTGGGCTTCAGTTATATTGTATGCTCAATTTGATTATATTGCTATATCAAATTGAGCCCGAATCAGACCCAGATGAACAGCAATCGCAGCTTTTAAAGGATGTTTAAGAATGGTATTTCATTTAGTATTTGTGTCAAAGTGTTTAGATGCTGTCACTGCTGTTTGTTAGCTTTCAATATACAGTTTTATCCTGATTAAAGCTTTACTGTAGCCGAATACATGACTGAGTAGTCGCATTTTTGTAAAGGTAGTGTTTAATTTATGGCATGAACAACTCTTTGTCTATGAACAAAGACGTTTGTTGGAGAAGTATGCGCTATAATACAGCTAACTGGCTAGTGAAGCAAAAACGAGTTGCTCTTTGTATATGTCCTTGATGCAACCAAAAAACAGCAACAGAACTATACGTTTAAAAGACATGTACAAACAATAAAACGTACTTACAGTTTGGGGCCAATAAACAGCAGCTTCTGCTTTTAAAGTGGGAACTGCTCCATCTTTCAGTAAAAGCCTAGCTTTGTGCAAATCCAGCATTGAACTTGTGTAGAATCTGGAAGCTGTCTTCAGCATCGCATCCAGTGTAGAAAATATTAAAGATTACAATGGGTTCTGTTAACTTTTGACACGCCGCGCCGCTGGCGTCCGGTGCACACAACTCTTCCGCTTTCATTATGCTGCATGACACGGCCTCGCCCACTTTGTTGCGTGTTCCCGGGGGCGTGTTTTGCAGGGTTTATGATGTCACCAACCCGGGAAGAAGCTCGTTGTACACTGTAAAAAAAAATCCCAGTAAAATTTCCGGTAAAAAACCGGCAGCTGTGGTTGCCAGAACTTTACCGTAAAAAATACAGTAGCAACGTAAAAAAAAATCTGTTAAATTTACGGTAAAATAACGTATTTCATTAACTGATATAATATTAATTTACCAACCAAATGATATGATACTAATATCTGTTTTGTACCTTTATAATACACTGACAGTCACCAAACACAGTGGTGATGAGAGTCACATGATGAATCAAAGTTCATCACAAGCAGCTTTTGCACAAGCCGAGAAGGACAACACTAACATATAGAAGGTGCACACAGTGTCATTCACACACACACACACACACTAAACACCATCATGGTAACATGCATGAAATTTTAAAAATGCAATAAACATTAATTTAACAACATTAGATGTAACATAAAACCCTAATGTACATAACTGATTAGAAAAAAATGAGAAAAACTAAGAAGAAACAGAGTTATTTCAACGAAAATATATCAAATGTGAAGTGTCACGCAGGGAATTGTGGGAATGTCAATTTACGGTTTTTCACTGTAAATTTTACAATGAATTGTTATTTTTCACTTCCAAAAACTGTGAATTTAACGGTATTTTACCGTAAAATTACATTAAATGTACCGTTAGATCTATTACAGTTATTCACCGTATATAGTACGGAAACTTTCTGTAAACCAATTGACAGTTTTTCACCGCAGCATTTTTAGTCTTTTAATGTTAAAATCACGGTAATTTTTTACAGTGTAGTCCAAACCGGTTGTTTTTGTAGGCAATAAACTGCCATAACTTTAAAAGACAATATCTCCGTTTGTAACTTTGCAGATACTGTTTATGCTCAAGCAGCAACATTACACACTAACTAAAGTTAGAAAAGTGAAATCGCATTGAACCACCTCTTTAAGTTTTACTTTTTATATATATATATATATATATACACACACACAACACACACAAAAACAAAAATAGAAATAATTATATATAATATATATAACATATTTTAAATATATTATTTCTATTTTATTTGTTTATATTTTATCAAATGATTGTTATACCACTTGTAAAGCACTTTGAAACAATGTTATTTTAGTATTATTTATATACTGTATAGTTTAATATTAGTAATTTTTGTGCTTTTTCATTTTTATTTTTATTAGGTTTTTAAAAATATTTCAGTTACACTTTATTTTAAGGTGATGTAATTACATTGTACTCAAGTAAGTACTGAGTATTATTGATTAACTAAATGTACTTACTATAGTTACGGTTAGTGTTTGTGTTTGGGGTTAGTTACTTGTAATCATGCATAATTTACTGTTATTACTTTAGTAAGTATATGAAGTAACATGTAACTGTGTTACCTTAAAATATAGTTTTACCAATATTTTTATTTAGCCTTATCTTATTTTAGTTTTCATAATTTTTGTAGTTCAACATAAAGCAGCGTTTCTAATTTTCATTTATTTTTTCATATTCATATTTCATTTCATTTCAGCTTTATTCAGACAATAACAATTGGAAACAGTTTTGAAAGGTGTGGTCCCACTTTATATTAAGTGTCTTTACAATGTACTAACAATTTTATTAATAAAAAAAAAAACCCTGCATATTGTAACTATTTTCTGTAATTACATCTATAGCCGCGTTTCCACCAAAATTACCTGGAACAATTTGTCCCAGGAACTTTTTTCCCCCAGACCTATTGCTCGCTGTGTTTCCATAGCAGTCTAAAGTACCGTGAAGATAGTCCGGTGACGTAGGACTGCGCGCGACTTTCCATTTCCCGCTGGATTTTGTTCTCTGCATATAAGCTTAATAAAGCCAGAACCTCGTCGTCAGTCCATCGGTCATATTTTTAAAACTCCATTGTTGATTCGAATAGCAAACCACTCTTACTGCACACACTGCAACAGACTTTTAAAAAACGATGGTTGAAATAAAATGCTGCGTGGAGTCAACCAATCAGCATGTTCAGCACCCAGGTCCCACCCCTGAAAGTTCTGGAACTTTGTAAAAGTACTACCTCGTGAGCAGGGACTTTCTGAGGGGGAATTTTTTATCCGGAACTTCATTTAGACCCTGGTTCCTGCGGTTGAAACACCCCAAAGTTCCTAGTTCCTCAGGAAAGTTCCTGCTTAAAATTACACTGATGGTCTTCCCTTAACCCTTAACCAACCCTTAAACCTACCCATACCACCAAACCTAACCTAACCCGTATCTGCCTCAACAGTGCTTGTCATTACAACATGAACACAATAAGTACACTGTAGTTAAAGACACCTAATATAACATGTAACCAAAGTAGTCAAATATTTAAAGCTTTGTTTATGCTATGCTGTGTTTCTGAAATGCATCTTAAAGGGTTAGTTCACCCAAAAATGAAATTGCTGTCATTAATGACTCACCCTCATGCCGTTCCAAACCCGTAAGACCTTTGTTCATCTTCGAAACACAAATTAAGATATTTGTGATTAAACGACTGTGACTAACACCCTGTCCAAACCAGATGCATGCTAAAATCTATCTTTTCCATGTTAATCAGAGTTGATTTATCATTTGAATATCATTTTGTCTTCTCAGCTTTGTAGCTGAAAGTAACCATGGATAATTCGCCTCAGATCGTGAAAATAAATAAATGGGCACAAAGACATTCAAACTGTCAACTCATTGTGAACAAACAAGTGTATTATATGACAAAATGTATTCAGTCACTCAGGATGTACTTTAAATAATGTTTTAAATTGTGTAATATTTATGAATTTGATCATGAACTCGTCCATTTCCCTCTCGCTCTTCTGATTGGCTGTGGGTTTTGATTGATTTTGTTGTGTCTTATAGTTGATATGGACAGACAAACTGCATGCCGCTGAAATCGTATCGCATCGCTTTTGGTTAGGACGCGGTGTAAACGACTAATCAAATTTTGGTAGACTAAGCCCCTACTTTCCGACTAACGGTTAGTCGACTATTACTAGAAATTTCTTGGTCTGCAAATGGTGTAGAAACAATTTTCGCAGGGAGGCCATTGTTACAGGAATGAAACTGGCCGGTGCATGGGGGACTGATAAAAACATTGCGATTTCCACAAGTGCGCTCCAGTTTTGCCGGTCAGTGATTGGGTGAGGTTGAGACTAGTCTGGACTGGTTATTTGCTCGTATGCAGAATGGGCTCTTTGGTCTTTCCTGACTGTATTTGTTCCTCATGTCCAAACATCTGTTGGGTTGGTCGTGTAGAAACGAAGCAAACACATACAGAGGGTGAGATTCAGCCCAAGCAAAACAGTCTGGATCGGGTTCTGCCCAAATACACAGTTTACGGTCTCATATGTGAAAGCTCCAGTACCATGAGCACAGGCATCCCAGAGCAATAAACGCGATTCCCACAAACCATCACACCTGGTTATAAGCTCTTGGTCGCTTATTTTAAAAAGCCCTTTATCGTTGGATTCCTGAAGGGTTAGTAGCCCCACACTTATCAGGGTTCTGACGCAAGTGCCAGCACTTCTGGAGGAAGGATTGAGGTGCTGTTTGGGTGGAGAAAGAGGAATAACACATTTCGCTTGGATTTCCTGGTGGTGCAGATTAGATTGGGGGAAGAGATTGGGATGTCTGGAGTGAGCAAGAGGTTGGCCGGTGCTCAAGGGACGCCACATCACATGTTCAAAAAAGAAAAAAATGACTAAGTGAAGTGGGCCAAGTGCTGCAAGAAAGATTTGCGACAGGAAATGAGCGAGATCTTAGGAAGTCATTTAGCGGTTCCAGAACCTCAGCACAAGCAATTACACCAGCTCTGATAGTCGAATCTCTTTACTGAAAGCTTTGTGGAGGATATGCTGGGTTTTTATGTCTTCTGTAGAAAATGAGTAGCGTTTGTCCATGCAAACATGCTGAGATGATGCTATAAGGGGTTGGTCGAGTGCCTGCGATACAGTTGTTCTGAGTGGTTGCTAGGGTGTTGCTAGTCAAAATAGCCCACTTTGAAGCATTTTTTGAATTTGTATTTTACTTTTTATTGTGTCTTTTCAGTTTTATCATTGTTAGTTTTACACTCTAAAAAATAATGTGTCAACAGTTTGCATCATTTTTTTTGAGTTATGACAACTATGTGAATTTACGTTCAACCAACAAGCTACATTGAGTTAGAGGAACTTAATAATTTGGAGCATAAACACAATTTTTGGAGTTGATTACTCAAAAAGAAAAAAAGTTGTTCCAACTACCAGAGTTGTAGCCCTGAAACCAATTAATCTTATCTATTTCAAATCAACAGCTATCGTAGCACATGCTAACATAACTTATTTAACATGTATATTTAATGAACAAGTAAGATATTACTGTAACGGTGCTAGCAGGAATGCAGACGAAGGCAGAAGATATAAAGGTTACAAACGTCAAACGTTTAATTATAATCCATATCAAACAGACAGACAGGCAGTGTAAACACATTGGTATTATGGTGACCAGACGAGGAGTGCAGGATAAGGAACAACTTAGTTACCCTCATTTGAGTTTAGTACTTAACCAAACACAGCTTGAAACATATGAACCAATAATGACGGTGACTCAGCAGACAGATGAGTGACGGGAATCTGAACAAAGACACGTGACAAATGAAAACAAACTGAACGTCCATAAAACAGAAACTAACAGAACATAATGCTGACAATTACTTGTGCAGTCATAGTGTCAATAGTTTACCTTCGTGTATCTACTCTTCAGCACAATGATAACCACAACATCTTCCAACATTTCAGAAAACAGCATTAAACACTAACAGGTCTTTCCCTTCACTAAAAACAAATAAATTAACATTTATTCTCCTTATCCAGTCCTATGCAAAGCATGCTGAGAACTAGAAATCCACTGCATAATTTCTATCAAGACCAATTAAGTTACTACAACCTAATTAAAAAAGCAAATTAATGCAGAATTTTGAGTTTAAATTACAGACAATATTAGGTTTATGTAATGATCAGCATTATTATGTCAGCAGAACTCTACAAATGAATGTTTGCAACTTAAAAGGTTTAATTAAAACAATAAATTAGATTTTTTTTTTAACTTGCAACCTGATTTATTTAAGTTGTGGTAACAGGTCTCCTGAATTACTATATATATATATATATATATTAGCGCTGTCAAAGTTAATGAGCTCACTGATATTTAAAAATTCTTTTTTTTCTTCTTCTTTTTTTATAAATTTTTTCCTAATTCACTGGCATTTTCTTGTTCAAAAAAACATTTTAAAATTTTACAACCTACCATGTGTCAAAAACTAAAATTATTTTAATTAAGTTTTGGAAATGTTTGGAAAAATATATTTTAGTTTTGTTTATTTTTTTTTCAGATTTGTTTTTATTTATTTCAGTTTTCATTAGGCCTATTCAAAAACTAAAGTCTAGTTTAGTATGGAAAATGTATTTTAGTTTTGTTTTATTTTGTTATGAAACATTTTTTATTTCAGTTTTCATTAATCAAAAACTAAAATTGTATTTTAGTTTAGTTTGGAAAATGTTTGGAAAATGTATTGTATTTTAGTTTCATTTTTTTTTCTGAAACTTTTTCATTTTTATTTCAATTTTCAAATTAAAATTAATTATTTTATGTTAGTTTAGGAAATGTTTGAAAAATGTATTTTAGTTTGTTTTCTACGGAAGAGGATTAGGGCCAAGCAATAATAAAAAAAATAAAACCATCTCGAGATTAAAGTTGTTAAATTTCGAGAAAAAAGTCGAGATAAAATGTTGAGAATAAACTCATTAAATTACGAGAAAAAAACTCTTTAAATTTCGAGAAAAAAGTCAAGATAAAATGTTGAGAATGAAGTCATTAAATTACGAGAAAAAAGTTGTTAAATTACGAGAACAAATTCGTTAAATTATGAGAAAAATGTCGTTAAATTTCGAGAAAAAAGTCGAGATAAAATGTTGAGAATAAACTCGTTAAATTACAAGAAAAAACTCATTAAATTTCGAGAAAAAAGTCGAGATAAAATGTTGAGAATGAAGTCATTAAATTACGAGAAAAAAGTTGTTAAATTACGAGAACAAATTCGTTAAATTATGAGAAAAAAACTCGTAAAATTTCAAGAAAAAAGTCAAGATAAAATGTTGAGAATAAAGTCATTAAATTACAAGAAAAAAGTCGTTAAATTACGAGAACAAATTCGTTAAATTACGAATTTGTTCTCATAATTTAACGACTTTTTTCTCGTAATTTAATGACTTTATCCTCATAATTTAATGAGTTTATTCTCAACATTTTATCTCGACTTTTTTCTCGAAATTTAACAACTTTAATCTTGTGATGGTTTTATTTTTGTATTATTGCTTGGCCCTAATCCTCTTCAGTAGTTTTCTGTTTTGTCTTGAAGCTTTTAATTTTCTTTTAGTTTCTATTAACAAAAATAACTGCCTCTGATATTTTGGTGAGTTAGTGGTAATGTAATACTGAGCATTAGGGGTTCGTTTGAGCAATAGCAATGCTTATATCACCACCATTTGTATTGTGTTTGGGCGCTGGCAAAGCAAATTCATGGGTTAACTTTTTGGACAGATTATCAGGAACCAAGAGGACATAATAATTTAAGAAAATTTAGCCTTCATAATAAATCTATGACTCTCAGATGTATTTCTGTACTGTTCTCTGAAGAGATTGTTTTTTAATCTTTTGATTTATGCCTATTTCTTGGTCTTGAGGAAGTGTAATCTAGCAAATGAATGGGAGTTCAAACAAGTTTTAGATGTATGAATTTCCTGGAATTCTAACACTATCCAAAGGATGTGATGCAAACATCCAAATAATGTTTCATATCAAGTGTTCCAAGTTGTGGTCAGAATATTTGAGGTGATGGAGTTTGAGTGTGTGTTATTGACTCCAAAACTGAGTAAAACATCAGATTTGAGTCTTTAAAGACAACGTGAATATAAACACACACTGTCACAATAACACACAGAGAGAGAGAGCAAGAAAAAGAATTTCACCTTTTATTCTCCAGCACTCCTCTGTGGATTCTTGTTTAGAACAGGTGGCCAAATCCACTTCCTTATTAAAGCAGGAGAAAAGAACAGGAAACGGGGCATTTTCCACTCCAGCAGGACACAAACAAGCCCTGTGTCTTCTGGAAACAATTAGGAGGAGCACAGATGCAGCCAGGCATATGATAAAAGAGAAGTCTGGACTTTAGAAGTCGGTCCACCTCTTTCTCCCCTGAGAGTGTTAATACAGCAGAGGAGACCAGCGTCTGAGCAGACTGCTGATGCACTGACACTCTTAAAGGGGACCTGTTTTTTGGCAGTGTGTTGTGATTGATTAAGCACTTCCAGTGTGTTTGGGAAATGTCCCGCCCCTTACCATAACCGCCAGTCTCAACACACTACTAACTAACTCATCCAGGCCGTGACATGTTCGTTCCTGGAAGAAAACTCGAAACTATAATGGAGGTGTTTGAGGGAATTCAGAACTAATATGAACAGCACAAAAACTGCAAATGCATTTCTGTCGCTTTGGAATCACATTAAAATCAATGCTTCAGTCTGTACGGTCAGATTGAAAGTAGTTTAGGACATCATACAAAGTATGCAGTATTGTGTCTAAATGTGCCTTAATTCACTCATTTTCTCTCACTTCTGCTCTGTAAATTGTACATGCATTTGTTAAATATTGTTATACAGTGAACGAGTTCAGACAATGAGATGGATGATGGATCTGAGCGTCCTCCTTTCTGTCATGTACTCTTTCAGCATCATTATCACTGTAAACCATGTAGATACACTTGATATTAACCACACTATCTGAACAAACAGAAAGGATGTAATTACATGCTAAACGCCTGCTAGATGACAAGACAGGCAGAAATAACTAGATCCAAAATGTATCTAATCACAAAATCTTTTGTTCAGAAAACAATAAAGCCTTCTGTATTATATTTGATGCGCAAATGTTTAAGGCCTCTAAATTATCAACAAAAAGCCACTACACTCTAAAAAAAAAAAAATGCTGGGTTAAAAACAACCCAAGTTGGGTTGAAAATGGACAAACCCAGCGGTTGGGTTGAATGTTTGATCAACATGCTGGGTAGTTTTATTGAACTCAACTATTGTTTAAAAATTACTGTTTCGCTGGCTTAAAATGAACCCAAAATAGGTTGGAAATTAGCATTTATTAATATGTTTAATAAATGAACATTTATTAATAAGACTAATGAGTAATAATTAAACAATAAACATTTATTAAATTGCTTATTAATAAATGTTCGCCTTTTGATTATTAACGTTGCATCTGATTTTTAATTTCCAACCAATTTTGGGTTCATTTTAAGCAAGTCATGGTTAAAACAACCCAATTGCTTAATTGGTTCGTCCATTTTCAACCAAACTTGGGTTGTTTTTAAGTATTTTTTTAGAGTGTAAGCATTTAAATATTATCTCACCAAGACATATTATTGGCATACAGAGTGACGAATGATATTGCTATACTGTTATAAATATCTCATCGATTTGCATTACAAGCTATCAGAATTTCATCTTTCTGGACACATAAATATCAG
Source organism: Megalobrama amblycephala (assembly GCF_018812025.1). NCBI lineage: Eukaryota > Metazoa > Chordata > Actinopteri > Cypriniformes > Xenocyprididae > Megalobrama > Megalobrama amblycephala. The sequence goes on along the minus strand of NC_063057.1, from coordinate 7,755,633 downwards.
CATCTGCAGCAAATTGCATATATTTGCTCAGTTTGGGCCTCTGAATAATATTGAGCTGCTTTTCCTCATATCATACTATATGAGCTCAACAAAAATCACATATGAAAACCTTTTATATATATATATATATATATTTAGTCTAAAGGTTCATTAGATTTAAAGTCAGCAAGTCTCCAGGCAGCCACATTAATGTTTTCTGCATATTGTGTTAGGTTTCACTCGTTATTGTCCATGTGAAGAATCCTACATCTCGGTGGATGTTTCTAAAACGTCCACATAATTTGTTTAGGACGTTTTTTTTTAGGTCGGTTTCTTCGTTAGTACGCATTAACTGAGAAATTATACCTGCACGAGTGAGGACAGGCGAGACAGTTACTTGGAAGCGGGGTCTCTTTGTGGGAGTTATTTTAGGACCCAGGCAAATTTTATCCTACAGTAATTGCGTTACGGGTATTGTCTTCTGAAGAAAGACTGAGAACAGTAAGTGAGTTTGAAAATCCGGGGTATTAAAATGTGCTCTCGGCATAGCGTTTCCATCCATCAGCCGGTAGGACACGCACAATCAGTTTTAGCGAGAAACTCCGTAACCTAATTACAGTGAGTCAGCTCATCGTGTCCCTGTGAAAACTCAGCGCTCATCAGCTGATGAAAGTCATATTTCAGCATTACGGCGTCGCACAACCTCACAACTATTCAAATGAATTTCTCTCAAGGCTTGTCTTGTGTTTGGGAGCGCCGCACCTATGATACAACATGTGCTTTCATAACTCTGTATGATCATCAAAGACGGTCGCTGACGCTTGTTTTGCGTCCTCAGAGGATGCGCCGCTCTTCCCCGCCGCTAATCAGAGCCCGGGCAGATTTTTAGCATACCATCCAGCTTTTGCACAAATAAAATATGTAAAAAGAAAGACGATTTATTATTCACATTTGTTCTGTTCTGTCACGGCTGAATCTTCAAAAGTGATGTCATTTCAGATGCGATCGGAGATGCAGCGATGACCGAACATCAGAAGCGTGTCTCGAAGGTCTCGGGGATATGACATTATCATGTCTCCCAGCAGGCAGGACCGACTGACTGACTCGGAGTTCAAACATTTCAGCCCCCAATGTAAGATTTCTGCTTCTCGTCGCTGTTACTCATCCTGACAGAACCGAGGCTGCTTTTCTCCCTCATATACCTGCATGAGCCTGTGATTGTGATGGCTGGATGGACTGATGAAAGTTCACGTGTGAAGATAGCTCTTTTAGACATGCTCATGACATATTTCACCCCCAAAATCAATTAACTGAGGCTTCATTTTTGAGAACAGCTTTATTTATTTATTCATTTGTTCATATTTTAAAGAGCATAATTTTTTTATATTATTTTCTTGATTGTTAAGCAATTACGCAAAACCACATTAAAGGTGCCATTGAACGTTTTTTTACAATGTAATATAAGTCTAAGGTGTCCCCTGAATGTGTCTGTGAAGTTTCAGCTCAAAATACCCCATTGATTTTTTTTTATTAATTTTTTTAACTGCCTATTTTGGGGCATCATTAACTATGCACCGATTCAGGCTGCGGCCCCTTTAAATCTCATTCTCCCTGCCCCTCTGAGCTGTCGACTATAATACAGTGCATTTACAAAGTTCACACAGCTAATATAACCCTCAAATGGATCTGTACAAGATGTTCGTCATGCATACTGCATGCATGCTTCGAATTATGTGAGTAAAGTATTTATTTGGATGTTTACATTTGATTCTGAATGAGTTTGAGAGTAGCTAGGCTGTACACACTGTTGGAGAGATTTATAAAGAATGAAGTTGTGTTTATGAATTATACAGACTGCAAGTGTTTAAAAATGAAAATAGCGACGGCTCTCTTGTCTCCGTGAATACAGTAATAAACGATGGTAACTTTAACCACATTTAACAGTACATTAGCAACATGCTAACGAAACATTTAGAAAGACAATTTACAAATATCACTAAAAATATCATGATATCATGGATCATGTCAGTTATTATTGCTCCATCTGCCATTTTTCACTATTGTTCTTGCTTGCTTACCTAGTCTGATGATTCAGCTGTGCACAGATCCAGACGTTAATACTGGCATGAATGCCTTGAACATGAGCTGGCATATGCTAATATTGGGGGCGTACATGTTAATGATCCCGACTGTTAGGTAACAGTCGGTGTTATGTTGAGATTCGCCTGTTCTTCAGAGGTCTTTTAAACAAATGAGATTTACATAAGAAGGAGGAAACAATGGAGTTTGAGACTCACTGTATGTCATTTCCATGTACTGAACTCTTGTTATTCAACTATGCCAAGATAAATTCAATTTTTAATTCTAGGGCACCTTTAAATGCCACATTAAGTTAATGACAATATTTTATACAGTAAATCATAGTTGTATTTGTTGTACTGCCAAATATTCCAAATATGTAAATATATTCTGTTTTAAATAAAATAATACATTTTACATGCAAAGTTTCGACGCTGAAAGTACAATGCAAAGAGAGATATTTTCTTTTACAGAAATCGCTTTTTAAGGACTACAACAAACTGGTGGTAGGGACTACAATGAGCTTCTTCCTGGGTTCGTTACATCACAAACCCCAAAATTTACATAAACAAAGTGTTGTTACCATGCCGTCATTTTATGCCGGACTGCTTCACAAACGAGGGTCAATTCAACACTGGATTTGCACGAAAGATGAACATGACGGCACATGCTAGTGGATGAGTTGAATCAACTCCACAGCAACTACATAAATTTATCCACTAACCATTCAGAAACGTCCAGTTTCATTCTAAAAGTTGTAACTTCTTCCTGAGTCTCTCCATCAGTGTCGACTCCGGTTTGAACAATGTAAGGCTGAACACCGTTACTGACAATCCTCATTTTGGCTGCGTGAGATTCTCCAGCTTTGTTGTTGTTGAGCTGTTAAAGCTCTGCCTTCTTTTGGAAAGGGGGCGGGAGCAGCAGCTCATTTGCATTTAAAGGGACACACACAAAAACGGCATGTTTTTGCTCACACCCAAATAGGGTCAAATTTGACAAGCTATAATAAATGATCTGTGGGGTATTTTGAGCTGAAACTTCACACACACATTCTGGGGACACCAGAGACTTATATTAAAGGTCCCCTTTAAAATTGATAGATTTAGTTTACATTTGGTTAACTACCATATTTTATGTATCACATTTGTGTTTGTTGGACTATTCTGATTTAAATAAATAATATTATTATTTAATATAAATATTGAATATAATGCAACAAAATTGAATATAAAAATAGCTTTTATACAGTAAAACAATGTTTTATAGTAATGAGGAAAATAATAACTTTAATACTAACTTTTAGGTTTAACTAATGTAAAGCTTGTCCCGAGTTTTATTTTTATCATCTTAAAGATGATAGATGAAGTTTACATTAAGTTAAATACTATATTTTTACACAACATGTTTGTATTCGTTGCACTGCCTTCAGTTTATTCTGATTTAAATAAAAATATTTAATTTAAATGAAACTAAAGTTTAACATAAAAATAGCTTTTATACAGTAAAAACATTGTTTTGTTGTAATGCATATTGTATTATTTGTATATATTGTGTATTGTATTGTTATTATATAATATATTGAATTATAGTAATGTGAATTTGTACACTTTGAAAAAAAAAGTATTGTTGGTTTAACTTAAAAAAGTAAGTTACCTTGAAAAGTTCATTGAAATTAAAAATTTGAGTTAATACAATGAAGGAGATTGGTTTAATAAATAGAAACTCAAAATATTATGTTATCTGAACCCCATTAATTATCTAAGTTGATTTGACAAAAGAAAAAAAGTAATAACAAATCGGAAAAAAAATAACAAATGAAAATAACTTCTTACAGTGTATATACATTACAAAAAGATTAAAATATGCTGCTGTATTACGTTAATGAGGAAAAATATATGCTTAATTGTCATAAAAATAATGTCACAATGACAAAAAAAAAATTATAATGGTCCTAAAAGAAGCTTCATTTTCTTATATATTTATTTTCTATTTTGATTTTCAGGTGAAATGTGACTTGGACGTGTTCTTGACAGGTTTCATGAGGTTCACTCTCTCAGCTCTAGCGACAAAATGTTGACTCAGTTTTAGGAGTTGGCGACATACAGCGTGATTCCAGACAAATGTGGAGGCCGAACGCTCCGAACATATAAATCTCCCTAGATGCGTCATGGGTTGAGTTTGGGGCCGTGCAGTTATTCAGCCGAGGCATAAATGAGAGAGAGAGAGACTGATGGAAAGATTAACAATGCTTGGAATCCATCTCCATGATTTCACATCCTCTATTAAATTTTTGGACAATGTCGATCTTTCCCATAATTCCCTCATTCTACAGTGGTGGATACAGTAGCTAACGCTGCAGATTATGGTCCCATCCCACACTCAGGAGGAGGCGTGGCCTCACTATGCGCCGCCTCTGATTGGTGGATGATGGATTGCCGCTCATAAAAAAAGAGGAAGGTACTTGCACTGTGCCTTTTTGACGCATTCCTGGTGTTTATGAAAACATGTCTGTGAGGCGGGGGAAAAACCTGAAAGTCCACAGTCATCTCTCGGGCCCCGGGCCCCTCACTTCCCCCAGGGCTCGGCTGTGTGAAAGCAGACTTTTGTGCTCCGGTCCCCGTTCCCTCTGCTGAGGTGGACTTCCACTGTTTTTCCTGGCAGCCCTTGAACAAACACGCACCAAATTACGTCGCAAGCAAGCCCCCTGTGTCAAACACATGACAAATAGTTTCATTTGGCATTATTGGGGAAAGTCAAGGAAGTTAACAAGCATTCTGCAGAGGCTGAAACAGGGGAAGTGTTTTAAGAAGGTGGGTCAGTCGAGTTACAGGGTGAGGATGATGGGACAGCAGAGCTAGTTGTTTAGTTAGACTGTGTTTTTTTAACATCCTTTTGTTAAACTGAGCTAGAGTGATGCAGTATGTTAGATTTTTACTTTTATTGTGTTGGTTATAGGGTTTTTTAGGTGTTTACTAGTAGGGTCGCAAAGTTTCCAGAAACTTTCCTGAATTTTTGAAACTTTCCAGGATTTCTGGAAACTCTCCACCGTCCTCACCATTTTTTTTTAGAAAAAATTGTCGGAAACTTTTTGGAAAGTTTCTGGAAATTTACCAGAAATTTTCAGCATTTTATTGCAGACAAAATAATAATTATAAATGAATATATTTATTTAAAATAAATATAAATTAAATAAATAAAGTCTGCTAAATTAGAAATTTACAAACTTTAATAAACTTTTAACTTTAACTAAAAAAATAAAATTTGTCAAAAGTTTCATCTTTAAAATTTGTAGATAGATTGACAGACAGACAGACAGACAGACGGATGGATGGATGGATGGATAGATAGATAGATAGATAGATAGATAGATAGATAGATAGATGGATGGATAGAATGATAGAAAGATAGATAGATAGATGGATGGAATGATAGAACAATAGATAGATGGATGGATGGATGGCAGGATAGATAGATAGATAGATAGATAGATAGATAGATAGATAGATAGATAGATAGATAGATAGATAGATAGATAGATAGATAGATAGATAGATAGATAGATAGATAGATAGATAGATAGATAGATAGATAGATAGATAGACGGTTCAGTGTTTCTCACTGCATCTGTGGCATTAATGAAGTTATGGGTGGTTTCCAGTTGCTGAGTTGTTGGCTGGGTGTTATGGTTGGTTGCCAGGGGATTGCTTAGTGGTTGCTATGGTGCAGTGTTTCCCATACATTGATTTATTTGTGGCGGCCCGTCACAATATCAACACTGACCTCCACAAATAGATTTCAGTGCTTCTCATTCATTAACTAGACTGTATATTTAAACTTCTCATAATAAAATAAAAGGTCTTTATTGTGGTGTTTTGAACCATTGCTGTCAAACAAAATAAAATCGAAAACGCATTAAGGCTCTGTGTCCTTATCAGATCGCAAACGAGAATCACGCCGCGCAAAGAGAAGTGTGCACAGCTCCGTGTTTCAGCTCACAGTGAACGAATGCAGTGAACTTCATCTGTGCGTGTGCTGCGTTTAGCGTGGATTTGGGAGCGTATCGGGCATAGTTGATGATTACAGCATTGCACTGCATTTGTAATGAGAAACGTTTGTAAATTAGTTTTCAGCCAAAATAAAAGCTCACATTTATCTCTTGCAAATTGGGACAAAACCGAGGTCCACCCACTACAGTTTCACAAAATCCTGTGGGAAACACTGTGATGTTTTTGATAGTTGCTCAGCAGTTTCTAAAGTGACAAGTAGCGCTAATAATTACATCAAATATTGTCTTATTTGAACATGACGTATGTTTTCACACACAGGACATGTTTATGGAATGAATTCTGGGGTCCAGATCGCATGGAGACACACAGGCCTGTGCTGTTTAAAACACATTTAAAGTGCTCAAGCGATTCAGCATGTGTGTGGAGGGGGGAGTGTGTTTATGAGTCGCTGGGCTGATTAAGGAACGGTCCGTTTTAATTGAAGCGGTTTTGCTCGCCTGCTTCCAAAAACAGCGCAGCTACACATTCCTGTCGCGAGCTCCGTCCTCAACATCAAAGCCCAACCACCAACCACGCGGGCTATTAGCATACACTCTGAAATCAACCGCTCACCTGCTTCAACGCCCAAATCGAGGACGTATTCATCCAGCACTTGAGCCCAGTGTATATATTGAGCCTGAGTGTTTGCAAATAGCACCGATTCTCTTCGAGCCTCATAAATAATTAATTGAAGCACGATGATAAAGGGCTTCATGCTCATATTTGTCCTCAGTACACACTTCACACAGTCAGCCTTTGCCGTGTCTCGAACAGCTGCGAGTCGTCGGGTGCCGGGATCAAAGTTCACACGACCCTAAACGAGGGAACGCAGTGATGTACTTCATAACCGCTCCGGTGCTTTCTCCCAGGGCCCATTTGAAAATGCACTATGTATTGACCCTCTATTAAACATTGTTGTGATAATGAATCACTGTAATTGGGGGGAATTAAAAAGCATGCTCTTGTATTTACAGGAGGCTTTTTTGCTCTTTCGCTTCAGTAGTTCTCTGCTGCCATTCTAGAACCGGCTGTTCTTCCAGGAAATTCAGATTTTTTGGCCCAGCAGAGAGTCTCTGAGCACGTTTTTGGGTCAGATAGGATCCTTTGTACCAAAACATGTCAAGCTCTGGTCTCTATGCAACAGTTAAATTAAACACATTCAGTTTAGCTGATGCTAATGAGGTTCCTGAAATATTGAAGACAGACATTTGAGTATGTTTGGTCCACTTTGCATTTAGATTTCATGAAATTAACCAATCGCAGTTAGTTTCCACCTCTTTAGGGTTGCAAAGCAGTGTATGGTTGTACAGTAAATACTACTAGAATATAGTGTATATAAACTTTGTTAGAATTTCGGTCCATCTAAATGTAAAAAGTACTGATTAATTTCTCAGACATAATTTAGAAAATACATGGATATTGTCAAAATCGAGTGGTTTGTTTGAATGTCACTCTTTCTTGCCCATTTCCTTCCATAATGTGATGCATTTTTGATTAAAATACAATTTCCAGTAAGAAAAAGTGTAGGGCGGGGCTTTTATCCATTTGGATTTGATTGGGCTGATTTGGTTTGAGGGGAGGGGCTTAATAATAAAAGGCCTTGGTGATGTCAGCGAAAAGGAATGTTTTTTCAGGGGAGGAGAAAGTTATTATGTTTTTGGTGAAAGATTATAAAAACAAAGGGTGATTGTATTTGGTTGCTGAGGTTGTCTACGTGGTTGCAAAGATATTTGGCAGTGCATTGCTTTCTGGATGATCTATTAAGGTGTTGGTAAAGGGTTCTGGATGGTTTTTAAGCAGTTTTGAAAGTACCGTGTAGGGATGCACAAGATATCGGCCACTGTATCGGTATCGGCCTGATAAGAAAATGTGGCCGATATATTAAAGGTGCCCTAGATTCAAAAATTGAATTTACCTCGGCATAGTTGAATAACAAGAGTTCAGTACATGGAAATGACATACAGTGAGTCTCAAACACCATTGTTTCCTCCTTCTTATATAAATCTCATTTGTTTGAACGACCTCCGACGAACAGGCGAATCTCAACATAACACCGACTGTTACGTAACATTCGGGGTGTACGCCCCAATATTTGCATATGCCAGCCCATGTTCAAGGCATTAGACAGGGGCAGCCAGTATTAACGTCTGGATCTGTGCACAGCTGAATCATCAGACTAGGTAAAGAAGCAAGAACAATAGCGAAAAATGGCAGATGGAGCAATAATAACTGACATGATCCATGATATCATGATATTTTTAGTGATATTTGTAAATTGTCTTTCTAAATGTTGCGTTAGCATGTTGCTAATGTACTGTTAAATGTGGTTAAAGTTACCATCGTTTCTTACTGTATTCACGGAGACAAGAGTCGTCGCTATTTTCATTTTTAAACACTTGCAGTCTGTATAATTCATAAACACAACTTCATTCTTTATAAATCTCTCCAACAGTGTGTAATGTTAGCTTTAGCCACGGAGCACTATCAAACTCATTTAGAATCAAATGTAAACATCCAAATAAACACTGTACTTACGCGATTAGACATGCTGCATGATGAACACTTTGTAAAGATCCATTTTGAGGGTTATATTAGCTGTGTGAACTTTGTTTATGGTGTTTAAGGCAAGCGCGAGCTCTTGGGGCGTGGAGCACGAGATTTAAAGGGGCCGCACACCCTGAATCGGCGCATTTATAATGATAGGCAGTTAAAAAAATTAATAAAAAAAAACTATGGGGTATTTTGAGCTGAAACTTCACAGACACATTCAGGGGACACTTAAGACTTATATTACATCTTTAGAAAACATGTTTTTCGGCACCTTTAAAGCTGATAATTCCATTCAGCTGAAACACTTCAGATGCACACTGTCTGCCATTATGGTTTTGAATTACTTGAAATATTATTGAAATCACTTCATGTACAGCGTAAGTCTGTCATATAGGCTACGTAATATTATAACGAGAACATTATAATTGTGTGCTTTGGACATGGATTTTAATGGTGAGACTTTTGTTTTTATAATCAGGCTCTCAAAAATTATATAAAAATTTTGATTTAGGTTTTTTTGACCAATATATCGGTTATCGGCTTTCAAATATAAAGAATTATCGGTATTGGCCAACACTTTCATATCAGTGCATCCCTACTGAGTATTTGTTTAACATGCACTGATAATTTGTTCACAATAAGTCCAGGAACATGTATTTCATGTCAACATTTTGCAACATTTGCCATCTTTCGCCCTGTTTATGATGCATTTTCGTCAATCGGATCACAAGTGGACGATGCTAAATACAGGTGTAAACAGGGTCTAAAAGATTTTGAGCTTGTCCACTTTCGACCACTTCCAGAGGTAGTCGAAAACGCATTCGACCGGATTGCTTTCATAGCGTTCGAACAGCGACAAAAGACAGCAATATGGGAAATGCGCTAGCCAGACGGGATTTAAACTTTTAAGGCCAAAGTTTGGTTTGAAGATGAAAAACATACCAAACACAATGTTCTCTCACCATTCCTGATTTCTAACAATCACTCATGGCGTTCGGCGTCAACTTGCGGCTATCAGAGCAGATATGAAAGCTGCTGCTCTCCATATGTTTTTCCATCGTCCATTAGATCACAAGATCTGAAAAAGCCCCTACATTTACCCACCCATAGACCCTCCCCTCAAAGAATCAGGACAGAAGTGGTCGAAAGTGGACAAAAGAAGATGGATCTTAATACCAGGTATAAACGGGAATGTGTCTCCCTCGTCTACTTGTGATCTGATTGATCAAAACGCATCTTAATACCAGGTGTAATCAGGGCCTTTGCAACGTCGACACTGTTATTGAACTGAACTGAATCAACACTGAACAGACTTGAGCTGAATAACGACACTATAGGGCTGCTTTACAGCTGAAATTGAAGTTGTTTTGTAATGAAATAAATGCTACTTGACTTTGAAATCTATTTCTTGTGACGTTATGAAAGGCTTGGACCGCGAATTGCTTATTTTAGCAGATTGGCAGGTCTTCCCGCTAAAGGGAGGTCCGTGACGTCAGAGTGCGATGTACTTCCTTTTTCATTTGAACATTAAACAAGCATGACTCTTGGAAATAACATCATGCTTGACCAACACAATGCATGCTTCTAATGTCTTATGTAAATGTTCAAACAGACTGCTAAAAACCCAGCCTGTGCGGTGACAGTATCCCACAATTCCATCCCAACGTTCCCCGAGGACGGCTCTCTGCATACAGAACATTCTCCATTCAGATTCTAACCACAGGAGTGTGCCTAGAGAACAGCGAGCAGGGGTGGAGGTGAAATTATGCTTTTATACTCGTTGTCTTGTGCCAAGCCGGGGTTTATGCTAGAGCTGATGTACTAGGAGGGAAAATTGAATCTTCTCCCAGACTTAATCCTCAATCGCTCCACCTGTAATGCATTTTGGACTCACACGTTCAGTTCCCCCACACAGTTTCATGGAAGGCAGGGTTATATTTCAGCTTTTTCTATGGCAAGCGCTGAACCTGGAGTGTCTGATTGTTTATCACAAGGCGGGCGAGATGTTTTAGACAGGTGGTGGAAACGGTTTTAAAATGTTTCGGGACTTGCAAATAGATTTAAGTGTAAACACCTCGATGTCGGGTCAGCGACTGCATACAATTATTCTTTTCTCATGTATAACTTTGGCTTCTCTGACGAAAATGAATGTACAAGATCGTCGTACGCTATTCGTACACTAAACAGAGATCAGTCTGGATTCGTTACGTGAGCAGAAAACATTTAGACGTTTAGAGGCGGGGGGGGGGGTATATTCAATATTGGATCATTTCATAATATAGCATCATTGCTTTGTACCAATGTTAGTTTTTGCTTAGCCTTATGTAACTTCATTAAGTTGGATGAACTTAAACCATTTAAGGCGATCGGTTTCCTCAAAACATTGAAGTAGCTATATAGTTGTTAAGACTTAGTTCGATTTTTTACCCGAGTGAAATAAACTTAAAATATTTAAGTTGAGTTGACTCTAATGATTGACTAAACCAACACTAAAATATTAGTGCAGTTAACTCAATCTATATGAGTTTACAGTACTCATACTTATTGGTTTTAAAACTCTATTTCCTCAAATGGTTTGAGTTACCGTAACTTATCGGTTTTACAGTACAGAAAATTTAGTGCCCTTTAGTGGCAAACCTGGGAATTGCATCTGTCAAAGTCTTAATTTTTTTATATTTAATAGGTCAGTTCACCCAAAAATGAAATTTCTGTCATTAATTACTCACACTCATGTTGTTCCACACCCGTAAGACTTTCGTTCATCTTCAGAACACAAATTAAGATATTTTTGATAAAATCCGATGGCTCAGTGAGGCCTCTATTGACAGCAAGTTAATTAACACTTTCAATGCCCAGAAAACTACTAAAGACAGTTCATGTGACTACAGTGGTTCACCCTTAATGTTATGAAGCAACGAGAATACTTTTTGTGCAGCAAAAAACAAAATAAGGACTTTATTCAACAACATCTAGTGATGAGCATTTTCCAACCTGGTCTCATGGGAGAGACGTACACGTGGGCACGTTTTCGCGAGACACAAAATTACGTGCCGGCGCGTACATTTTGCTGCAGTTTCCGACAGAAACGAACAGCCGGTAAAACGTCAATAGGCACTTTGGCTCGTTTTCACACGGTTTCAATGACGGCCGGGGTCGGATTGTGGATTCATAAAGACTCGTTTTCACGTCTCCTTGCGCAATATGATGTTACGACTTCAAAACACTTCTTACTGGAGTGCCCGATTTGTAAACGAACATACTTTGGACTTTTTCCGGCTCTATACGTTTTGCTTTTTTTGGCCGTAACCAAGCTTGCCCGGTAGCTCAGCCGATACAGAGTTGGACTTACAACGAGGAGTCGATGCCCCCCACCCCCCCTCCCCCGCCTGGGTACGAATCCCATGAAAGGCGACTGACGGCAAAAAAAAGAGAGATCTAAACGAACTGTAAAATGGTACGATCGCGGACGCTTCTTACGTCACGTTTGCTTTTGTTAACGCCATCGGGTAGGTTTAGGCGTAGGGTCGGTGGGACATTATTTTAAAAGGAAACGGAGCGCAAATTCGTCTGCGGCGATTCGTCTAAAAAGCAACGTCATAAAAACTTACCGCATTCACCCTATTATCTGCTCCGGCAAAATAAAGAATATGCTTTTAGCGCCACTCAGTGGACATTTCAGAGCGAAACTGCAGTGATATGTACTCACTGGTACGTATTTCGCGACTCGCGAAAACATTTTCGTCATGAGACCAGGTTGGCATTTTCAAAACACTGCTTCATGAAGCTTCGAAGCTTTACAAATCTTTTGTTTCGAATCAGTGGTACAGAGCGTGTATCAAACTGCCAAAGTCACGTGAAATATTGAAATTTCGAAGCGTTTCGAAGCCTCGTTTACTGAAATCACATGATTTTGGCAGTTTGATACACGCTCTGAACCACTGATTCGAAACAAAAGATTCGTAAAGCTTCGAAGCTTCATGAAGCAGTGTTTTGAAATCGCCCATCACTATAGATATTGTTGCATAAAGTCGTTATTTTGTTTTTTGGGGCACAAAAAGTATTCTCGTTGCTTCATAACATTAAGGGCGAACCACTGTAGTCTGGGCATCTGAAAGTGTTAATTATCTTGCTGTCGAACCATCGTATTTTATCAAAAATATCTTAATTTGTGTTCTGAAGATGAACGAAGGCCTTACGGGTGTGGAACGACATGAGGGTGACAGAATTTTCATTTTTGGGTGAACTAACCCTTTAAACACTTCAAACTAAGAATATTTTGTGGTATATGTATGAAGCTGTGCTATACTCTACAGCTCCTTTAGAACCTTCCATGAGCTTTTCCTTCGCCATGCTTCCCACTTATTGCATTAACCTATGATGACCTAACATCATAATACAGGATTTAGGCATTTGTTTTGACAGGGGCGTTTTCGCTCGTTCTCTCCCTGATGCACGTCTCGCTCCCTTATCCTCAGAAACGGCTCTGCTATGTTCCAGCTTAGGATCGTTCCCTGCCATTTTTGTCCTTATCTTTATTTTGCTGTTCGGAGGACATGACGCAAGGACTTAATATTAGTTGGCCCTCGACTGACCCAGGAACCGAGACCGGAAGAGACTGTTGCCTCTGCAGCTTTCCAAACAAGCACTCCCACATTCCCTGTAGCCGCTCCTCAGCAGGGGGAGGCCGGGAAGCTGAGACCGTCACGATGGGATGTGGACATCCATCAGGCTGCTGAAATGCCTCGGCTGCCAACAGAGAGATGGTCCTTAGTTCCTGCGCTAGAAAGCGGGTTTCTCCATCCTGGGAATTCTGCCCACACTGCCGACTGCCTGTGTGATGGTAACAAGATTTGGACTGTCAGCGTTCATATGATTTTTGTTTGATCTCCCTCATTCAGCCATAGGGAATCATATTGTGTACCAGTGAATGTTAACTAGCTATATAAAATATTAGAGGAAAGTCAGTCGGTTAGAACTAATTGCCAAGAAACCCAAATGATCGTCATATGATTTTTGTTTGATCTCGATCGGCCATTGACAGGGATTTACGAGAAAACTGTTAATGAACTGTAAAATTGTACTGTAAACAGAAAATCAGTCAGCAAGAACCAGTACTTAAAGACAAGAATCTGATAAACATCTAAAAATATGAAATATTTTCATATTTAGGGCTAATAAATGAAGTTTTGTGGAAAAATACACAAAGAAAGCAGGAAAACTGAAGAGTGATTTTGTTTGTATCATAAGGAATCGAAGTTTAAAAGAAAAATAAGTCAGAAAGAACCAACGCTCTAAGAATGCTGGGTTAAAAACAACCCAAGTTGGGTTGCAAATGGACAAACCCAGCAATTGAGCTGTTTTAACCCAGCGATTGGGTTAAATGTTTGCCCAACCTGCTGGGTAGTTTAATTTAACTCAACTATTGTTTAAAAATTACTGTATTGCTCGCTTAAAATGAACCCAAAGTATGTTTATTGTATATGTTTATATATTAAATTGTTTATTAATAAATGTTCACCTTTTGATTATTATTGTTGCCTCTAGTAATTATGTGTCTGATTTTTAATTTCCAACATATTTTGGGTTCATTTTAAGCAAATCATATAGTCATTTTTAAACAATAGTTGAGTTCAATAAAACTACCCAGCAGGCTGATCAAACATTTAACCCAACCGCTGGTTCACAACAACCCAATTGCTGGATTTGTCCATATTTAACCCAACTTGGGTTGTCTTTAACCCAGCATTTTTAAAGCATGAAATCCAAAGAGTGATTGATGTTTGATATCACAGGGAATTGTGACTATTAGTGAATGTTAATGAACAATAATATTTTACTGTAAAAGAAAAATCAGTCAGAAAGCAAGAAAATAAATCACACGTGACTTAAAAAATGTGTTTTGCGTGGTAAAGTCAAAAACACCACCTCTAAGTGTATTCGAAAGTCATGTGCAATTTCATCATAAAAATAAAATAAAGTTGATTTTTATAGTTCGGTTAGTTACTATTTTTTTTTTTTTCTAAGTGTGATGTAGGTGAGTTTTAAAAATACACATGGGCGCGCGCAGCTGAAATCAGTAAATCAACTGATTGATGCTTTGAACGGGTCTGATCAGGATCATCGTTTGGCTGCTGATACGGAGCAACGGAGCGCAGCTCGCGCGCTGTTTTAAGGACCGCCTCGCGAGCGACGGGACACCCGCCAATATGATCCAAAAGTCAAGGAAATCTTTCTGCAGCGAGAGTTTCCACGCGGGAAAATGATCCAAGAGGGGGAATAATCCAGCGATATACGAGAGCACGAGAGGAAGACAAAGAGAGGAAGCGCAGAGGGAAGGAGATCACTGATGATGATGATGATGGTGGTGGCCTAGAAACATCAGGAGTTATTCCTCGTTCTGGATCGTAAGACGATGGGGGATTTTACGCATTGCAAAGAAAAGGGGCTCACTTTCCTCCTCCGCGCACCCCGGCTTCACTTCTGACTTGTGTTTTCACGCGAGGATGCGTTGAAGGCGAACTCGTGGCAGTCCGCTGCTCGAAAGTCACTCACTCACTCACTCACGTGAAAAGGAACAGCGGCTCTGCGCATTAATGCGTGTGTGCGCGAGCGCGTACGCGTGCTCTCCCGTGACCGATGGCACTGGAATCCGTGCGCAACGGCTATGTGCGCACTTGTGTCACTCCCGTGGAGCAGGACTGCTGGCACTCTTGCTTGCGGAGCCGTAGGAGCCTCTCCTCGGCCGTGTGCGTCGCCTCGCTGTCCGTGCTCCTCGCGCTGCTCGCTCATCAGTCCGCGGACTGGGACGCGGAGCGCGCACACGCGCACTCGGGATCTCCGGCGCTGCACTTGGTGACGCTCGTGGAGCTCGTGTGGCAGCTGCTCTCGCCCGTCTTCACGCTCGTGTGTGCCTTCTTCTGGGTGGGTGTGTATCTGCTCCGCTGCGGGGTGCTCATCCGTACGGCCGTGTTCCTGCTCACCGTGTGCCATCTGGGCGAAGCGGCGGCGCAGTCGCTGCTGGATGCGCAGCAGCTGTACTCGTTCACGGCCACCGCGCTGGTGCTGCTCGCCTGCCTGGCCAGCGGGGCGCTCATGGTGGTGCGGCTGGGTCAGGGCATCTCCGTGCTCCTCTTCATCAGCATCATCAGGACCGTGTCGCTGCTGTCGCTGCAGAAGGTGCGCGCCAGTTGGAGACCCTACCTGGCGTACCTGCTCGGGGTGCTGGGGGTCCTGCTGGCGAGGTATGCGGACAGACTGCTGCCGGAGCAGGGCGCATCACACCGGGAGGGATCGAGGGGAGATATTCCAGTATTTAAGAGGCGCAGGAGGTCCAGCTCCGTAGTCTCGTCAGACATGGCACAGCACGGCCAGTCCAGGAGCAAATCTCACAGGAGGACGTCTCTGCCCTGTCTGCAGAGAGACCAGGTACGCGTATTGCTGCTGCTTTTCATCGCAAATACACTAAGGAACGGAATTAATACGCAGAAGTAGTACGAGCGCCGCGTGCTTGTTTACTGGAGCTGCTCGCGAATTAAAAGCTCATATTGTTGTTATTGATGACAATTATAACCGGAATCATGTATTTTTAGACTGTATGTGCTTCTGAAATAAGAAAATTAGGAACAACACCGCTCTCTTGTTGTTGCTATTGATCATAATAAATATATGGTCACACTTTACCTTAGTGTTTGTTTGGATTAATAATAGTAATGCTAAAACACTTTACTGGTGTTGCATCTTCTTATCACATTATGATCAAAAAAACATCTATACCAATATAAAGATTTGTCGGTTGTGTTTTCCCAGTATTTTTAGTTTGTCCTCCTGACACTTGGATACTTGGAACACTTGGAGCATGCATTACTTTTCATGCATGACATAATTTCAGCAGAACCTACAGGAAAAGCACATAGCTAAAGGAGTGAACTTTGACCCCTTGTACACTGTTAGGTGTGTTTTTGATTTACAGCTGTGCTGACAGGCATTGTGTTATATTTTAGCATGTTTGACGTGGAGAAAAAATATGACAGAACTAGCGTGCATATGGACCACAGTGAAGATTCTTGTGCAAAAGCGTGTAGGAGGTTATTTGATGTGAATGTTTGTGCATATAAGTGGTATTTTTTTGCTACATACACTCAAGTAGAGAAGACTGAGGATTTGGCTTGTCAATGGGATGTCATATGGCGGCATGTACAGTAAATCAGCTGCGTAGTATTTTAAAAGAACATAACATGATCAGTCACATTATTTCATTACATTTATGATCATCAAAGCATTTTTGTATTTTGAATAACTATATATAATTGTTTGATTATTTTATGTATAATTAGAATTATATGACATTTTTTATTGTTATTTTTCAAATATATATTGCATTGTTAGGATAAAGCCTACTATACACTAGTAATGTTTTAAACTTATGATTGGCAAAGTGCGCAAAATATTTAGCTGAAAAATTCTAATTATTGATAAAGATATCTCAAAGTCTAAATAACTGGCTATTGTTACACATGGTGTTGGAACTAAATTGTTAAATCAAATTTGCCTATTTTATATTGAGAGTTACTGCACGCCGTGCGATTCATTGAACTCCCTAGAAATCCTGTATTCACACTCGCCCATCTTTTTGTCCTGTTTGCAGCTCATGTATGTGAATTTAAAGTTTTACATTCACTACAGGGTTTAATGCAATGAAGATTAATTGAATTTTAGCTTTGCTGTTCTCACTGTTTTCACAGAGAAGTTGTTCTTTTTGCTTCTTTGCTCTGCTAGTATTTAGTTTGCACCCTCTAGTGGCCGCATTATTATGAATGTATTTGGGACCTTTTGCTATGGGATCCTTAAAAGGAAGAAAATTTGTGACGAATCAATACGTTGTCATTGCGATACTTTTGGCGTATTTGCTTTGACTGTGAAATGGAAAAGAGCACAGACCCCTGAGTGTGTTTTCCATGTTCTGTATAACACACACACACCTGGTGCACATGTGTGATGATGTCTGGAGTGATATTAGTTCCTATAATGGTTTATGTGTAGTTGTTTTATCTGTGTGGTCTGGCTGTGTAAACATACCACTGTGTGACCCCTGCACCGTTCACGTCTGCTCCGACAATAACCTGTGTGTCTTAATGGGCCACACAGAACACGATCGCATACATGAAGACGTCGCCCTTCTGAGCTTTAAATGTGGATCAAAGTCTGCTCGACGTGTTTTGTTGGTCTGAAAACGTACAGTGATCATGTACTGACGATGTTTAATGTGCATCTTTCTGTCACGTTTCTTGTAATGCATCTGCAGACAAATGCTAGTTTGTGAGATTTTCTTGGTAAATCCAAAGGGACAAACATGCGTCTTCTCCTCCTGAGTCATTATCGAGCTACGTGATGACAGTTCAAAGCAGCTCACGTTTAATGATTGTTTCTGTATCGCAAAGCACCAAGGTCATGAGTTTGATTCCCAGAGAATGTGTGAATTGATAAACTGCAATGCAAGATACTTTAGATATATGTACACTGTAATTTGAGAGACCACTTTAGACATTCTACATGCAGCTACATGTCAACTAACTCTATTACGCTAGAGTATTAGTAGACTGTTTGGGTTAGTAGAATAAGTTGACATGTAGTTGCAAAGTTACTTATAGTAGTAGAATGTCTGGTCCCACTTTAGATTAGGGTCCAATTCTCACTATTAACTAATTATTATCTACCACTTTTGCCTCAATAAACACCTAATTACTGCTTATTACTAGTTAGTAAGGCAGTTGTTAAGTTTAGGTATTGGGTAGGATTAAGGGATGTAGACAGCCAATATCCTACACTATAAAGCTCAATTAGTTGGGCTAACTCAAAAAATTTGAGGTAACCAGTCACATCAACCTGATCTCACGGCAATTCGTACGTAAATTTATGAGGTGGCTAATTCGTACGACCTCACTTGTACAAATTCATACGTTTTTTTTTTTTTTTTTTGCTAAATTGTACTGTTTTACGATTTGCCAAATTCGTACGAATGACCTACCTCTAACCCCACCCCTAAACCTACCCATCACTGGGGTTTAGACAAATTGTGTGAATTAGCCACCTCGTAAAATAGGTACGAATTGGTTGCGAGATAGCGTTGGTTACATCAATTTTTTTGAGTTATGATGTTCCCAATTTTAAGTAAGCAGAACTATCAAGTTTTGAGTTTGTGGTACACATGCATGTTAATTGCTCCTAACTTGAAGTACTGAGTTAGCTAACTCAATACATTTTGATAGCAATTAACTTAAAAGATTTAGTTAATTAACTTTTTTATTCTGAGTTCTTGCAAATCAAATGAGTTATTTACTTCACTGTAATAAGTTGTCAGAACTCAAAAAAGTTGAATGAGACTTTGTACTCATACATTTTTATTGTTCTTAACTTGAAATATTTGAGTACACTCATTTAAACATTTAACTTAAAATTATCAGGTTATCTCAACGGAAATATGTTGCTAGCTATAACAAACTAATTCAGAAACTTGCTAATTTGCTAACATGTTAACAATAGCATGGTATAGCACTTACTGAATGAGTATAACAACTTAAAGCATGTAACTTACCTGCTCTCAAACCAAGCCACATGTGCCACTTGTCACCATAATGGAAACTCTCCAAAAACTCACATTAACAGAAACTCTTCTAAGGCCCTGTAGTGCACTAGTTTACACTTATGCGTTTTTGCTATGGTTACGCCTGTCATTTACACTTCGAACCTCAAAAACGAAGACTTTCGAAAACGCTGCAGACTCCATTTTAGTTTGAAAACGCAGGGGTTGCGTTTCAGTATAAACACACCAAAATGGAGACTTTTGAAAACGATGGCATGGCTGCCCACGCTCTGCGTATCCTTGATGACCGTGTAAACAATAACATAGAGACTGAACTGCAATATTTGCTGGCTTTGTTGTAATTTTTAGCAGCCATTGTGCAGTTAAACTCTGCCTTTTTTTTTTTTTTTTGCGCAAAAGGCAACTTGTATGCACATGCCCAGTGTGCATGAAGGGTCATGTGACATGCATTTTTGGTCGTGTAGTATAGACAGAGATCGTTTCTGAAATGCTGTGGAAACACCAGTGTAGACAAGGGTCGTTTTTACTTTAAAATGAAAACGAACTAGTGTAAATGGGGCCTAAATTAGCATAACAAAACATTAATCACTACTAAACATCCTTAACCATTAATTTTGCAAAAAAAAAACCCCATTATATAACACTTAATTTTAGCATTTACTCTCCCTTTCGAGTGCCATGGACAATGGGAAATAAAAATCCCAGCCCAGTTTCAGTTAAACTTAAGTTAGTCTAAATGAAAAGAAATGAGTTCATCCAACTCAAAACAGTTCAGTTTACTTGAAATATATCAGTTCTGTGAACTCAAAAGAAAAAGAAAGTTCTAAATACTCATAACAGTAAATTTAACTGAATTAATTTGTTCAATTTAAGTTCGTCCTACTCAAACCAATGAAGTATTTTGAGCGTTAGGGTTTACAGTGAGAACTGGATGCTAAACTAAAGTGTTACCAAGATAATGTTACCAAAGCCTCTTCCAAATTAGTAAAAAAAGTATATTTATTCTTTTAGCTTTAACTTTTCTATAGTGAATTCCCTGGAAATCAAACCCATGAGCTTGGCGTTGCAAGCATTCTCTGTTATTTGAGCTACAGAACCTCCAAATGTAAAAAGTATCGCAGTTGATACCCAAAAGTCTCATTTGTACCGAGCACCAAGTAAATGTTTTATTTCGGGTGGTTGGCCATCGGCTCGTATCGCCCTGCTGCCCGGCGAGGTAAACAGGAAGTGAGCTCAGAGTGGCTGTGACCATTATCTGTCGCCCACTCAGCAGAGCACATGCCCTGGGCGCTTTCAGTGACAGACTTAAAATCATTCCCGTTGTGAACATCGCTGTGTGAAGTGAGTTACGTAACGTTCTTCAAATGGACTGAGAACGGGACTGAAATGCTGAATTAGTCTTCCTTCTTCACTCACTTGTCTCTGTTGTGGCCTTTCTATAGACTTGATTAAACTTATGCATGCAATGATACTGCCGTACAGGTAGTTTAAAACAGTAGTTCGATAGGTCTCTAGATCAGTGGTTCTCAAACCTGTCCTGGGGACCCCCCACCACTGCACATTTTGCATGTCACCCTCATCTAACACACCTGATTCAAGCCATCAGCTAATTAGGAGAGCATGCAAGAGTTGAATTGGGTGTGTTAGATGAGGGAGACATGCAAAATGTCAGGTTTGAGAACCACTGCTCTAGATGACTGTACCCCATTTCAAAGATATTGTGTCTCATCTCGAGTGTTTCTGGGTGGTAAACTGAAGCGTACCGGCATTTAAGCACAGGTCTCCAGAGGACGGCGTTCGTGGAAAACCCTCGTTTAATGGCACGAGGAGTCGTTTCAACTCAAACACCTCACCGCATGGAGTCTTTAGAAGCCTTTAGTGGGTCACTGAGTTGCGATTAGCCCAGGGCTGCCTGGAAAAGCTGTTCGCCGTGAGCCGGAGCCTCTGGGCAGAGCAGAGAGTATTTAAATCTTCTCTTAAAGGGGAAGTGTGTCGTTTTTAATGTTAAATACTTTCTCCTGTCCCAGATTAATGTGCAAAGATGAGTAATAGCGAGGTCAAACGTGAACTAAAACAAGCTGTGTGCATTTAAAGATTTTATTTTAGAATGTTGTTTAGAATGTGTGTGTTCTTCTTGCAATTTCAAATTTTTGAAATTGGTCACACTAGCAAGTTGGCTGCAATCTAGGATGTTTTATGGCAGACTTGAATATGGCAGGGCAACAGGTTTTTGTCTTAAAGTGTGTGTTAGTCATTTGTAGGTTGACGTCTGAATGAATGTAAACACTGGCTCTGTAGTGCTTCAAAAACATTGCTCTGTTTGTTTGAGTGGCCCGACACGTCATCTTTAGGCATGTCGGGTGAAGAAATAATCATTTGCAACCCATTTTACTTCAGTGAAATGGTATTTTGGAGTGAAACATAATATTCAATGAGAAAAAAAAAATATGTATAGTGAAAAGTAAAATGGGTTGCAAAATTTCCACAGTTTTTATCATCGTACATCTACCCATTTTTGTTTTATTTAAAAAAAAAAAAAAAAACTTTACTCAAAGTCTTTATGTATAATGCACTATAAAAGTGTTTTTAATGCATTAGTTATGCCTTGTAAGACATTGTATGGTCTCATAAATAATTGTAACCATAGTTATAATACATTATAATACTTCATTAAACTCTGAGAGTATAATGCATTAAATCACAATGACAAACAGCCAATTTCAGATGTAACAAGGAAATCTGCAAATATCATAATGCATTTTGGTTACAATTATTTATGAAACAATATAATGTATTATATATCTTTATAATGCATCATACATAAAGGCTATAAAGTGCCCCTATTATGTTTGTTCGGATATTACCTTTCATGTAGTGTGTAATATAGCTGCTGTTTGTGAATGTAAAAGGTCTGCAAAGTTTCAATGATCAAAGTGTAGATAAATTGTCTCCTAAAAGAAAGAATTGATTCTGAACTGCTGAAATGAGTCATCAGTAATTCTTACTTCCTGTTACATACCTACATAACACTACATACCTGCCTATAGTCTTCATTGGCTGCCCACGAACTCTGTATTTGTAGCTGAGACTGGAAGAGTTTAGTTTGTTTTATGGACATGTCGAGAAGACGCGTTTTTCTGCACCTCACGTTCACTTTGCATCTTATCTAAAGGATGAGGACTCATGCTGGGATTGATACGGGAAAACCGACACCATTGTTACTGTCCATATCACTGCTGTATGTATCGAGTGCTGAGGAAGATCTGGAGTTGAAATTCAGATATAGTAACAGGCATTTCGTTTCCGACACACGCTGTAAGTGATAGACCAATCACAACAGACTGGGCCATCTGACCAATCAGAGCAGAGTAGGCTCTCGGAAGGGCGGGGTTTAGAGAGACAGAATACTGGTTAATATGGAAGCTTGTGTCCGCCACTGAATAAACAATTAAAAAGGTATTTGCGACATTTTATCTCACAATTCTGACTTTTTTTCTCAGAATTGTGTGTTATAAAGTCAGAATTGTGTGATATAAAGTCAGAATTGAGTTATAAAGTCAGAATTGTGTGATATAAACAAAGCTTTAAATATATGACTCCTTTGGTTACATGTTATATTAGGCAAACACTGTTGAGGCAGATACGGGTTAGGTTAGGTTGTGGTAAAAACTCGCAATTGCGAAAAAAGTCAGAATTGCGACTTTATATAAATTCTGACTTTATAATTCGCAATTGCAAGTTTAAATCTCACAATTCTGAGAAAAAAAGTCAGAATTGCGAGATATAAAGTCAGAATTGCGATATAAAGTCAGAATTGCGATATAAAGTCAGAATTGTGAGATATAAAGTCAGAATTGCGATATAAAGTCAGAATTGTGAGATAAAGTCAGAATTGCGATATAAAGTCAGAATTGAGTTATAAAGTCAGAATTGTGAGATATAAAGTCAGAATTGAGATATAAAGTCAGAATTGTGAGATATAAAGTCAGAATTGCGATATAAAGTCAGAATTGTGAGATAAAGTCAGAATTGCGATATAAAGTCAGAATTGAGTTATAAAGTCAGAATTGTGAGATATAAAGTCAGAATTGAGATATAAAGTCAGAATTGCGATATAAAGTCAGAATTGAGTTATAAAGTCAGAAATACGAGTTATAAAGTCAGAATTGCATGATATAAAGTCAAAATTGTGAGATATAAAGTCGTAATTGTATGTTATAAAGTCAGAATTGCGATATAAAGTCAGAATTGTGAGATATAAAGTCAGAATTGTGAGATATAAAGTCAAAATTGTGAGATAAAAAGTCAAAATTGTGTGATATAAAGTCGTAATTGTATGTTATAAAGTCAGAATTGCGATATAAAGTCAGAATTGTGAGATATAAAGTCAAAATTGTGAGATATAAAGTCGTAATTGTATGTTATAAAGTCAGAATTGCGATATAAAGTCAGAATTGCGTATTATAAAGTCAAAATTGTGAGATAAAAAGTCAAAATTGTGTGATATAAAGTCAGAATTGCGTGTTATAAAGTCAGAATTGTGAGATATAAAGTCAAAATTGTGAGATATAAAGTCGTAATTGTATGTTATAAAGTCAGAATTGCGATATAAAGTCAGAATTGCGTATTATAAAGTCAAAATTGTGAGATAAAAAGTCAAAATTGTGTGATATAAAGTCAGAATTGCGAGATATTAAAGCAGAATTGCGAGATATAAACTTGCAATTCAGACTTTTTTTCTAGCAATTGCGAGATTTATCCCGATTTTAATTTTTAATTTAGTGGTGGAAACAAGCTTCTATAGGTTAATGCTGCTGCATGAGTGTTTCATATACAACGGCTAAGGGAGTCACTGCAAATTTGACATCTCTCTTCTAACCAACTTGATAAATCTTTTTAAAAGAATTTTTTTTCTTCTATTGAAAAGTCATAGAAACGTTATCATGGATTTTTTATCCAACTGTTATGACTTCCTCTTCCGAGAACCCCGGAAATGTGCAAAAATATGCAGCGAACGTATTTAAGAAAGTACAAAAGGTCAATCACGGTGACTTAAAAGAGAAAGCATTCGACACTTTCGTCACGAGTGATTAAATGAAGGGTCCTCCCCTCCCGCTGTTCCTCCCCACAAGTAGAAAAACAGTGGCATTTTTAGTGGCCTGAGAAATTAAGATGTTTCTGTTTCTTTTGTGATGGAGGAAAGGATAATGTATTAGATTTCTGGAGGAGAAAAAAAGGGTGTGCGAGTAGCTATTTGAGGGATGACGCAAATGGAGATCCATAGAGACCAGGAGTACGTTTCTGTGCCATGGGCCTTTTTTTCCCTCCTTTTTTTTTTTTTTAAGGGGTCTTTTTCCCAGCCTGGTGGAGATATGAGGTTAGTAGGTGGGACTTTTCTGTCTGCCAGGATTGATAATAAACCTCAGCTCAATGAGATCTGAAAAAAGCAGCTCACTTAAAGCAGACGATGTGCCCTGAAGGTAATGGTTTCCTGTCTGAAGTGGACCGTGGTTCTGCCCCTACCTGCAGTAGTCGGCTCTCCCGGGCTGAGAGATTTTTAATCTACACCAGAGCACTCGACACGCTGAGGGTTGTTTTCCTTCCTGCAGGCCCGCGTCTACGGTTCTTCGCTCCCTCTCACTCTAATTGGTCTCGTCTGTGTCGCTGCGGCAGACAGAGGGATCTTTGACGTCGACCGGGGCCGGCGCGCTGTATTTTGCTTGTAAGAGGCCTCGCGTCCAGCCGGACCGTGCCAGGCCTGGAATGTGTAGCCTCAGCTGTCTTGCCTGAGCGGGCGGCTGCCAAAAACCTCATCCATTTTAAAAATGCTAGCAGTTTGACTCTTTCCAAACAACCTAGAAGGAACTGCACAAGCGGGCTTGCTTACAGAGGACCCCGCTTCTATCTGAACCAGGTGCGCAGCTGGCGCGAACGGACGGAGCGAAAAAAACCAAATGACATTAGCTGTTCTACATATGTCAATCCAAATGAACTGCAGAAACCTCCAGCTGCTGTAAAAGTGTGTGTCGAGAATAACGGCTGTTCAAAGGCTTCTGGAAATCCAGCGTTTTTGTAAAAAGCGATGAGATGCCCAGAAGTTACTGATGCCACCTTAGTAAGAGATGGCTGTGCTTCACTTCTTAGCAGACTAGGACCGTACTGTGAATATATTTCCACTTATTTTGCTGGTGATTATAAAATGAAGCAACGTTTTGACGTCTAAACATACTGTAGCAAAAATGCCATTACATTTCAGTGAATCAGCTGAATCAAACTGAGAATCAAAGTGTCTGTTTCAGTGAATCAATTCAAAATTTTGATTCAACGATTTATTTGCGTCGTCATTCAGTGTTTATGCAAGTTTAAAAAAAAAAAAAAAAAAAAAAAAAATATATATATATATATATATATATACTGTATGTGTGTGTGTGTGTGTATATATATTACAAAAACATGGTTTTTATTTTAAAAATGTGAATTATGCATTGCTATTTTATTATATTTATATTACTGATGTGAATAAATTAAAATGATTCAATATTTTATTTTATAGTCGTTTTTAACTAATATTTTTTTATACTAATTAGACATTGCTAATCCAGATTATTAATTAAAGATTTATTTATTATAAATAGATTATAAATAGATTTTATTTATTATAATTAAAGATTTATCTATTTGATCACATCGTCAGTGAATCAGCTGAATCAAACAGAGAATCAAAGTGTCTGTTTCAGTGAATCAATTCAAAATATATATAACAATAAATATTTATATATATATATATATATATATATATATATATATATATATATATATATATATATATATATATATATACTGTAGGTGTGGGTGTGTGTGTGTGTGTGTGTGTGTGTGTGTATGTATATATATGTATATATATATATATATATATATATATATATATATATATATATTACAAAAACATGGTTTTTATTTTAAAAATGTGAATTATGCATTGCTATTATTATTTACAATCTATTTATATTACTGATGTGAATAAATTAAAATGATTCAATATTTTATTTTATAGTCGTTTTTAACAAATATTTTTTATACTAATTAGACATTGCTAATCCAGATTATTAATTAAAGATTTATTTATTATAAATAGATTATAAATAGATTTTATTTATTCTAATTAAAGATTTATCTATTTGACAACAATGGTTCCTCTGATTTTGGAAGAAAAAAAAAAATACCTAAGAAAATACTTAAATGTTTGGCAGTATAAACTGAATATGACCAAATTTATTAATATTAATACTAGTGTTTCAGTGAATTGATTCAAAATTCTGATTCAATGATTTGTTTGCATCAGCACTTGGTTTATGAAAGGTTTACCATATTAAGCTTTTATATATTTATTTATTTTAATTATTACTAATTAAACATGACTAAACCAGTTAATAAAACATTTTATATCTATTTAACAACAATGGCTCCTCTGTTTTTGGGAAAAAAAAAAAAGTTTTTAAAATCACCACGAAATCAGAATCAACAATTCTTCTTTTTCATGGAATATTGCAGTATTTATTATAAATGATTTATCCATGCACATCTTTATTAAAAAATAAAATAAAATTCATGTTCCTCGTAATCTTGAATCTGAATATCTTCATCTCTTCTATGATAATGAGGGTGGGGCAACCTGTCACTCACATGAGATCAGCCAATAGCAAACCACAACCATCCAGTCAATTCCCCACGCACATAATGAAGCTCCGCCCTACATTTGTTCTTGTTTGAGAAGCCGTTTGACTCAGATATACGTCACAATAGGGAAGAAAGACTAGTGCATCTTCCATTTCATGCTGACTTTAAACAAATAAATGTGTATTACATATATTAATACATATAAAATACTTGGCAATATAAATTGAATTCGGCTGAAGGTTCATTAATTAGTCTTTTTGTCACTCAGCCCTAGTGCACACTCATTAGTGTTCTCTGTTGGTGTGTGTTTGTCACACATATTTCAGCTCCCCAGACGGTGGACGGCCGCTGCTGAGAGGGCTCTTGTTATTTTAACCTGGGCTGGCCGAGACCCAGCGCACCTCTCTCTCCCAGGAGCTCCCCCTCTGCTGCCCATATGAGCGGCCGGCCTCAGACAAGGCTTGTCTTGTTAACTCACTCAGTGGCGTGTTTTAGTTTCGAAAATATGGATGGCAGATGGTGTAGTGATGGGGGAAGTTTCAGAGTTGCGCCAGTCATTGACAAAAACGCCGTCTGTACATCTGTCTGTTTGTCTCACTCGTTCTTGTGCTAGGGTTTACGTTTCTGAGGGACGGTTTGCTATTTCTGAGTATATTTGAAATGGGGAAGCACAGTTGCTCTGGACAGTTTATAGAACGACTGCTCAGAGAGAGACACACAAGTCGACAAAGAAATTAATCGTGATTATCAGTGATTGGACATTTTTTCCAAGCCTTTCATTTTGATTCATTTTGATTCAAGCTGTCAATTTAATTTGGTGCTAATCATTTATTTATTTTATATGAATTTATTTTATTATAATAAAATAAATGATAATATTTATAATTGTATTTAAATTTTTTAATATTCAATGATATGCTACATAATAAAAAATAATTTATTTGAAATATCTTTTCAAATGAATTGATCAGTTTAGTTAATCTGCATATAATTATATTATTATAAATAATTCACTTATTTAATCAATTAACACATTGAATTTACTCAATTATTTTCATAGTGGTTTTACAGACTATTTACTATTTATATGATTCATGAATATGATCCATAATTTTGAACAATTTTCCATCGTCTTTCTATAAATAAATCAGTCATGTTGTTTGAGTAACAATTTGTTTATAAAAATTCACAAGTGTCCTATAGCATGAATTTATGACAATAATTGAACATCAAATAACCGTGCGCATATTTGTGATTCTCTGGGACAGAATGCATCTTAAATCCATGTGAATTTCCCTCATTATTAGTGACTAATGTCTTTATCAGTAAGGGTGGGAATCACGATTCTGTTATCACAGCAAACTCCGCATTAGAAACCCCCACGTATCCTTAGGGGACTCCTGACGCAAAAGCTTTTTGTGAGGCTTTGATAACAGCCGGCTCTACGTTTTACCACCAGCTTCTCAGAGGAAACAATGAAACGGCAGCTGGAAGATTTTAACTGCAGCCAAGAAACACACAAAGTTGCTTAGTTGACATGTTGCTGCAGCTTGCACCTTAGCTGCCAGTGCCAATCTTGATGGTTCTGTCTGTGCATGTGTGTTTTGCCCATCAGATAATTGCGTGCGCAATTGTGACCGTTACAGCTGGAAGTGTTTTTCGGCCGCTCATTAGCTGGGTTAAGCGTGTAACTGGCCTAATAACGCAAAGCCACACAGTCAAAGTTTCACTGTCGGAGCTCGCGTGAGAAATCGGCCCCTGTTTTACGTCAGGAGTTGACAGGTACCGTGAGAACGGCTGCAGACTTCTGCCCACCGCTGCTAGATCTGACTGTCTGACAGCTGACCAGCAAAACACTGCATAGATCTCTCGATTTGTTGGGGAAGGTATGGAAGCTTGTTTACGCCACAAAAAAAAAATAAAAAGGGTAATTCCGACTTTTTATCTCACAATTCTGACTTTATATCATGCAATTCTGAATTTATATCACAATTCTGACTTTATTTCTCAGAATTGCGTTTATATCTCAATTCTGACTTTATATCACACAATTCTGACTTTATAACTCGCAATTCTGACTTTTATATCTCACAATTCTGACTTTATATCACAATTCTGACTTTATAACTCGCAATTCTGACTTTATATCACAATTCTGACTTTATAACTCGCAATTCTGACTTTATATCACAATTCTGACTTTAACTTGCAATTCTGACTTTATATCTCACTATTCTGACTTTATATCTCACAATTCTGACTTTAACTTGCAATTCTGACTTTAAATCTCACAATTCTGACTTTATTTCTCGCAATTCTGACTTTATATCTCACTATTCTGACTATATCTCACAATTCTGACTTTATATCTCACAATTCTGACTTTAACTTGCAATTCTGACTTTATATCTCACTATTCTGACTTTATATCTCACAATTCTGACTTTAACTTGCAATTCTGACTTTAAATCTCACAATTCTGACTTTAACTTGCAATTCTGACTTTAAATCTCACAATTCTGACTTTATATCTCACAATTCTGACTTTACATCTCACAATTCTGACTTTATATCACGCAATTCTGACTTTATATCTCGCAATTCTGACTTTAACTTGCAATTCTGACTTTAAATCTCACAATTCTGACTTTAACTTGCAATTCTGACTTTATATCTCACAATTCTGACTTTATAACTCAAAATTCTGACTTTATCTCACAATTCTGACTTTATATCTCACTATTCTGACTTTATATCTCACAATTCTGACTTTTTTTCTATGCATTCCGTTAATTTTGTGAATTGGTTTCATCTTGACGTGAAGAAATATAGAGCTGAGTATCATCAGCGGAACAGTGAAAACTAACGCCATGCTTCCTAATGATATCTCCCAAGGGTAGCATGTACAGAGTGAAAAGCAATGGTCCTAGTACTGATCCTTGCGGTACTCCATATTGAACTTTTTTTTGTGACGTATGTAGGATTAATCCCATCATTCACTATACACAAAGCACTTACACTATGCGCTATGCACTGTTCAGTGTATGAATTTTATAAGGTTATTTTGTCATTCAGCATCAAAGTCTGTTAGCCCCTCCCCCTCCGCCATATAAGGAAATCTGCGACAGTTGAGTGCATGAAGTGTCCAACATTCCACACTTTGATTTTGATTTTTTTTCTTTGATTAAGTGCATCATCATTCTTTTCAGAATTTTCAGTGTGAATACAGTATTTTCTTCTAACGTACCACAGTGTTGTTCTACACTGCTAATTGTTGGAAAAAGTAGCTTGTTACTGGAAAAGCTTCAGTGTTTTGTGAACAGCTAAGCTATTGCTTTGCTTCTGAAAAATGCTACCAGCATTAGCGCAACCCAGTTAGTTACTGCCCAGCAGTTTTGAGTACTAATATCACAGAAAGTTTAAGGTTTAGCTTCTCTAGCAGTATTGGTATAGAAATTAAAACAGTATTTTTTAATATATGTTCTGCGACAGATTTGTTTTTTTTGTGGCTTCTTTATCCCAATTTTGCTGATGTTTTGGAATATATTGAAAGACCATCGTACAAATTCTTCTGTTTGTTTAACGTTTCTCCTAAGGCTTGTTTCTACTTGACATTTAACAGATAGTAAAGATATATATATTAAACACTGAAGACATTATAGCAGAAACAAAGACAACGTTGTTTTTATTTTCAATAAGTGCCATGCTTTAAATGTTAAGCACACTTAGCAGTTTGTTTATGTGTGTGCTTGTGCAGATATGCGCCATTGTAACGCACAGAATTGTTTTGTGGGCTCACATGGATAAGCCATTTATGTGTTTGCTTAGTTCGCTGTCATGCTGCTTTAACAATTTCATTGGAGGCGATTAAAAAATTATAGGGATTTTTATGCCACATCTCTTCCTGTTCTTCTCACTGGGAGGGAGAAAAGGAAAAAGCAAGAGAAGAGGGTAAGATAGACAGAGAAAGAGGGCGTGCAGGAGTATGTGCTTCCTTCACAGATGTGATCCATCTGTACAGGACCTGAAAGAAACACTCATGCATCTCTTTTAGCAGAATGAGCGTTGAGAATCGGACATTTCTAGGTCAGTTCCATTGACTCAACCTGTTCAAAAAATGTTCGCTCAATAGAAATTTCCAGAATGCACAGTAAAACCAATGAGCATATTCACTTACAGAAATGTAGGCATGTCTACACTGAATGATTTTTCATTTACCATGGTATTAAAGGTTCCATAACGGAAGGTTCTTCGGGGAACCATTCAGTGAACAATTCTTAGAACATTTAAAGGTTCTTCATGGAACTATCGATACCAACCCTTACTAAAAATAAGTATACTTCAAGTATACTACTACTACTCGGGACTAAATTGTCCCAGTTTTAGTGTACTCTGAAGTATTTTGTACTTTTTTTATTACTTTTAAGTATACTTAAAGTGTAACAGTAGTAAACTTTGAGTACACAACTAGTTTTTTTTTCGTTTGTACTGCAACTATACTAAAGTGGATCTATAGGTATACTGATAGTTTTCTAGTTAAATACTTGTAGCACATGTTTATGAAAGTACACTTTGAAGTAATTTACAATTTAGTAGTTTTATACTGTAAGTATACTTCTAAGTTTTTTCTAAGTGAAGATAATTACAGTTTACTATTTACATATCATTTTTGCACTTTAAGTATACTACTATGTTCCTATTTACATACTCATTTTTATACTTGAAATATAACTTTAACTGTACTTTAAGTAGTAACTATGTAGTGTACTACACAAAAATTTACATACTCAATTAGGAACATATTGGTTTTCTTTACAAATCAATATTGTCAAACAATATAAGTTTATAAGACTGTATGTAAAAGTACATGAAAAATGCTACTCAATCAAAAGGGTAAACACATCTACAAGCCAAGTATACTTAGAATACTACACTTTGAAGTACTTTATATCTCGATCAAAAGATTGAGTACATGTATGGGCTAAATATATTTAGACTTTTCTGTCAGTATAAGTCAAGTATACTTTTCAGTATATTTCTGAAAAGTACATAAAAAGTAGACTGAAAGTATACTTATTTTTAGTTTAAAAGATAGCACACTTGAATAAACTTCTTTTTTTGTAAGGGTTTGCACTGCGTTTCCAGCTGAAATGAACAGTAGTGGCAATAAAATACCAACATCTTTTATTCCTTTTCACACAAAATTAATTTTTGCAAGAATCTTTGCGCAATATTATGTGCTCAAAACACTTTTACCATGGTGCATAATTTGTTAACTAATGCATTTTGAGGTTTGCATCACATGACGAGCTCCATATGGCTTTTCTTTTGCAGTAAACTTGCTCCTTAGTTCACCTGGTACAGCATTGTAACACACCGTAATATCATTTTGCAGAAATGTTTTTCCAGTGAGCCTGTGTTGGAACTGGTAGAGGCATTTGTGTGTAATCTAAAGTGACGCATATTTTGGAGTGTTAATGGCGTGTGTGTGAATCCTTAAGTAACGTGATGCTTTGCTAAAGCAAAGTGTGATGTGAAGCTGTGTGAAACGGTGTGCTGCAGGCGTTTGACCTGATGAAAGTGACCCCAAACAGCAAGAGCTTCCTTGCTTTCCCTTGTGTGACGCCTATAAAGATGGGAATGTTCGCTTTAGTGATTCACATCATATTTGGAGAGGTTATCCTGATCCTGAAAGCTAAAGGTGTGTACGAATTTTGTGTTTTTGGGTATTCTGACAAACGTGGGTCCAGGTGTTTGATTTTAGCTTGATATAGTCTTGATACTACCATGCAAGTTTAATACTTAGGCTCAGACGTTTGTTCAAATCTAGCGCAAGCGAGCGAGCGCCGTCCTATTTGCGATGCCCGGCTGGCACTCATATGACATTTGGCAGCAGTGGAAGGACCTCATCTGCCGTCCTGCACTAACGTCTCGCCATTATGTAACGGGACGCTTCGGCTGGAAGGAGGTTGACCTATTGGATGAGGGTCAGTTCTGTGAGACTGATCGACTAAATGCTAAAGTCAATCGTACCAACAGAAAGATTGTCCTCATCTGTCCTGCATTAAACCACTCAGATAGACCCACACTGACCCAATCCCTGTTTTAATCATGTGTATTTATATAACACTGGCCATTGCATTGTTTTTCATCATCTTTAATAACATTTCAGATCTTTCGTTTTATCTTCAGAGCTTGATGTTATAAGTTCATTGTATGAGTTATCCATTTTAATCCAAAGAAATTTAAAATCAAATGATGCATTGATGCTTTCTATTCATCAAAGAATCCTGAAAAAAATGACATTTTAAAACAATAAGCATAAGAGACTTTTTTGAAAAACATAAAAAAAAAAAAAAAAAAAAATTACCAACCCCATATAAATACTGTACCGGTCAGCTTATTAGAACTATTTCTGAAGGATCATGTGACACTGAAGACTGGAGCAATGATGCTGAAATTCAGCTTTGATCGGGTGAATTGACGAATAAGGTTTTTAAAAGTGTAAAAAAAAACATAATGGAGATATAGTTCATTTTGAAGTTTTATTAAATGTTATTTTGTGGTTTTTATAATCAATTAACACAACTTTTGTCATTTTTCACAAGATGGACAAAATTTGTCAGCAAAAAAGTCATTTGGTTTAACCAAAATTTCAGTTTTACCGAATGACGATATTTTCAAACAATGCTAACAGGCTGATATCTAGCTATCTAGCAAAAGGACAATCAAACATTTTATATTTAGTACAAGTTTTTAAAATATTACAACATTTTCCATGTTTTATAGCGGTTGCACCGAATGACCTGATGTTTCGGGACATGCGTATGATCAAGTGAAAACATTAATTTTTCAAATATTTGAAAGAGAGTTAGTTACTTTGCTTCACGACCATGTGGTCCTTTGCAGGTGTATGAATGATGTCACATCCTGTCACATGATATTGACAGCATGACCGGTCCCTTTATATTGGTTACTCTGAATGACATCAATGAAATTCATTTTTCGGACATTCTTTCTCATAACAAAACGACGACTTCTACACATAATTTTAATGCCATTTTGCACTATGTTGATATATGATGTTATAAAATCATGCCAGAATAAAAAAATATATAAATGCATTACATTTTAAGATATTTCAATCACAAATGAAATGACTGTATTCACCTTTGGACGGTTAAACCGAATGACCTTTTGAAACATCAAAATCTTTAAAATACCTTTATATGTAGCAAAATATAATTAAAACCTTTTGGATTCAATAAAAGAGATCTAGTTGTACTACCTTACATACTTTGGATGTCATATCTTTGTTTTTAATTATTATTAATGTCTTTGGACAAAAAGAATGATGCGTTGACCCGATCACAGGAATAAATTATATTTTAAAATAGAAAACCATTATTTTAAAGTCATTCGCTCTCCATCTATTCCTTTATGTCATCCTCGGAGGGCTAAACCCGGCAGTCTCTCGACCCCAGCCCGTGAAGCAGCACATCTGACATTTCAAACAAACCAGGCCGTGCGGCAGACGGCTTTGTCAAATAAACAGAGCAGAGCCTGTTCGCGCTGGTTTGCGGGCTGAGCTGGAAAGGTTCTCTCAGGGTTTGGGCTGTTGATGAACAGATGTGTCCAGGTGTTCTCGCTCTCCGGCCCGCCGCTAATGGCTATCACGAGACTTTGTGCAACCGTTGTCCCTGATCACAAGGGCTAATGGATTCGTCTCTGGTGTGTGTGCCAGCAAAACAGGATAGCCGTATGTGGCCGTATGAGGCTACGTTCAGAACAGATAAAGTGTGTATACTGCACTCATTTTCTATGACCTGCTGCATTTACTAAAATGTGCAGAATACAAAAGAGCAGTGTGCTCAGCTTTACCTTTCATTTTAAACACTTATTTCATGTTTTATTTGATATTCATTTCCTAGTTTAATTTGCTGAGTTAAGCATGCACTGACTTCCATAAAGCCATGAAGTTTTCTGTTTTTAGTCATGCTGTTCTCTACACACTGCAAAAAGTGAATTCTTCCTCAATATTGTTTCACACACTAACTAAAGTTAAAAAAGTGAAATCATAATCAAGGACCCCTTTACGAACTGATTCAGAAAACAAGACTTAATATCTTATGCCATTGGTTTGTAAGTTAATGCATCTTAATTTGAGAATGTTTAGAACATTTGTACTTAAAAATGCTGTATTTTTTTGGCAAATGATGATTTTGTGGCGTTTATGTAGTATAAAACATTCTCACAAGCCATAGAACTGAATTTCGAGACTCTTTCCAAGTAGTTAGTAAATCACTCTGAATCAAAATGATCTGTTAAGAATCCTTATCCAGTAACCACAAACATCTGGAAAGGTCGTGAAAAAGTCACTGAAATTAGTTGTTCAAATGTGGGAATGTCGCATATGGCGTAGTGTTTCACATGCTAGATTTAAACAAAATCTAGTTAAAAACACAAATTCATAGTATTTATTGCACTGCAATTAATAAATGAATATTAAATATGAATTGATTGCAGAAAAAAAGCATCCAGTATGTGATATTCCCTTCTGAACGTAGTTACATCTTTCTTTCTTTCTTTGTAATTTCTTGCAATGTTTGTTTCATCTCTTTCTCTCTAATAGAGTAACTGTGTATAAACGCACACATTGGGAAATGGATTTCTCTGGAAGTGCTCATCTGTATCACAGATGAGAGGGTGCAGTGAGTGTATGACGCTGGTTGGAGCCATTAAAGCGATGTAAACACACACACACACACACACACACACACCTCTGAGAGCCCCAGTGGTTCTGTTTGGCAGTGCTGGGATCGTATCATTAGTCGGGCTCTCAGGGTACATAAGGGCCTGTGTTAATGTCAGAATGGGCCGCTGGGCATGATATCCCCATTCACTCTCAGGACTGTCCATTCAGCACTAAGCACTCGCTCTCTTTCTCTCTCTTCCACCACAAAGTCTCTTATTGGATTAGGTTGTTGTGGTAAGGAAGGCATTGGGTGCGTATTTTACTTAGAAACAATTCCCCTTCGTTCTAGGAAATTAACTTTTTTTTTGCGGCTTGTGTGTTGTTCTTGCTGACACTGATTTTCCCTGCTTTTTTTTTTTTTTTTTACATGGAATGCCATTTGCATCCCATGTGATGTATTTCAATGTGAAAAAAACTATAATTTGGAATAACATGCATTGAAAAATCAGCATAAACTCACTGCTCCTTAAAAAAAGCCCAAACAGTCTAGATGCATGTAACACGGTTCGTGGATGTGGGAAGAAGGAGCCGGGAACCGGCGAACATTTAACAAACTTTAATATATAAATAAACCAAAAACCAAAGGAAAGCAATGCCGGCAGACCCCCACGGACACAAACATAATAAAACATAACGTAAAGTCCAGGGGCATATTCTTCGTACGTCGCTAACTCACTTAGCTGGATTTGACTGATGGCGATTTGGCATAATCTTGGATTGTTCGGTTCTTCGACGCTCATCCTGGACTTGCTGTCATAGCAACAGGTCCGTAAACTCAAACCTGCTCGGGAGCAGGCTTATTTCATGTAAACAGGATTAGATTGCATCTTTTTAAGCGGAGGTGATGCTTAAAGTCTGTCCCAGCCACTGCTACTTTCCCACAAGAGTACCCTAATGTAAACCAGGGACAATAATAATGATTTAAAAATAAATTTGCAAATAATACTATAATGCCGTGTAGTGTCATAATATAGACACCGACAGTTTTACTCTGTGAGAGATTCATTTGTGAGGGAATAATTACGTAATAATTTTTATTGGAGTCTTACACACATGATGTACAGATGTCTATGCCGTACATGCATTTGTGCATTTGAACCGCGACGGATATTATGGGAGTGGCTTGATGAAGCGCAGGAGATGCAGATAACTTGATCTTGACCCTTAAGAAACTTTAATTAATGCTGTCAAATATGCTTCAAAGGTAAATTAGTTGCTAATTACAACATTCAAATAAAAAATTGACTGTACAAATACTAGAAATTGTGAATATAGCCTAAATAATTGGGTAATCATGTAAAAAAAAAAAAAATAGTGCACATTTCATTTATCTATTATAACATTTATGTCGTTCTTCTGTCATTTATTCGCTTGGCTGGATTAAGTTGTCTAAATCCTCTTAGACAACTTAATCCAGATATTTTAATCCAATCTGCAAACTCGTTTGAAGAACGAAATTAGCCAGAGTTCAGTTATCACGATTAGAAGATCTGGCATCTGTCAAATCATCTCAGATGAATTAAGCGAGGTATGAAGAATATGCCCCAGGCCTGGTCCTCTCTCGTCCTTCACTGTCGTCGCTCCTCCTTTTATGCTTCCGGAGCTCCTCCGTGAGAGACTCAAGGCCGGTGCGCCTCCCAGGTGGAGCTCATTAACTCGTTCCCTCACGGCTCTCGCCCGCCCTGGTCGCCACAATGCATAACAATCCAAAATGCCAAAAAATGCCAAAAATGCTGTGCAAAAGGTACAGCTTAGCCTAGTTGTGATGTAAAAGGGCACTAAGTTACAATTTGCACATTACTAAATATTTATTTTTTTCATTGCACCAATAAACTATATTATAATATTATAAAACTAAATATTTACGGAAGCCTCTGACCAGGATTTTGATAGAATTTATTGATTGTTTTACCTGAGAACATTCAATGCTTGTGACGTTTACGCTTGTTTACATTCTAAACGAGGATTCTATATTCTACTAACTATAAGTAACTTTGCAACTACATGTCTTACTTACTTATTCTACTAACCCGAACCCTAACAGTCTACTATTGCTCTGAGAGTAGTCAAAGTAGTCAATAGAATATTTAATCTGGACCATTGGAATAAAGTGTAACAAATTACTTAGTTAGCAGCTCTTTAAAGGATTAGTTCACTTCAGAATTTAAATTTACTCACCTCCATGTCATCCAAGATGTTTATGTCTTTCTCTCTTCAGTCGAAAAGAAATGAAGGTTTTTGATGAAAACATTCCAGGATTTTTCCCCATATAGTGGACTTCAACAATTACCACCAGGTTGAAGGTCCAAATGTCAGTTTCAGTGCAGCTTCAAAGAGCTCTACAGGATCCCAGATGAGGAATAAGGGTCTTATCTAGTGAAATGAAAAAAAATAAAATAAAATTAAGCACAAATACTCATCTTGCACTGCTCTGCGATGCGCCACGCATTACGGCATATTTGAAGGCTGCCATTGGATCCTTGAGGGTAAAAGTCATATTATGCGACTACACGACTTAATAGCTACATTCTGTAATGTACATGTCACAATATTCCTCATTTAAATAATTAATATGCAGAATAAAGGGGCGGGGCCTGGTTGAGTTAGTTAGTAGTGTGTTGAAACTGGTGGTTATGGTAAGGGGTGGGACATTTCCCAAACGCGCTCGAAGCGCTTGACCAATCACAACACACAGCTCCAGCCGACCAATCAGAGCACATTGTGCTTTTCAGAAGGAGGGGCTTCATAGAGACAGGAACTAAACAGGGGTGAGTTTCCCGAAAGCATCGTTGGTGAACCATGGTCGTAAGTCCCATTGAACTCTATTGGTAACGACCGAACTTGCGACCATAGTTCGCTTCGGGAAACGCACCCCAGAGCATTACTGACAGACTGGGAAGAGAGGAGCTGCAACAATGGAGAATATGAGGAAAATAAACAACATTCAAGCATGAAAACCTGCTCTAGTAGAGCACAAAAACAACATCGAGACTTGTAAAAGAGCATAATAAGTCCTCTTTATAAGCAGCTTACATCATTTACAGACAGTGTGCTTGATATTTGAATTCCTTGGTTTTGAAATGTGATTTGTGGGAAATAGGTTAAAACAGGATTTCGTCTTTCAAATCCCCTTGTCTTAGTGTGTGTGTGTGTGATGGCAAGTCCTGAGTCATGGCGTTTGCATGGAAATGTTTTGTTGTGAATGAATCACGAGAGATCTCCATCATTACTGTACAAATGCTTTCTTTTATTTATTTACTTGTGCATTTTAAAACAGGGTAAACAAATCTGTCGAAAATAGATTTTTTTTTTTAAAAAAGATCTTCTTTTGTTTTTAATTAGTATCAGTGCATGATATTCTCTGATTCATATGGATTAATATGATTGTCTTAGCCAAAAATGTGACCCCTTGTGAACACAAGTCAGCGTTACAAACCCGTTTTTTTTTCCTCCTGTGAAAGCACATGCGGAGTACAGATGTGTGTACATTGTCAGAGTGATGGCTACAAGAGCGCCAGTCGCTCAGAACAAGCCTCACGTGGATCACGCTGCAGTTACGTGGGTTTGTTTTTCCCATGAGAGCCGCACAGAAGCTGCAATCAAGGTTGTGTACTGTAACGGACAGGGAAACACGCTGCTCATAGCAGCTCCGGCCCAAAACAACACAGAACCTCCATTAACCTCCGTAAGGCCCGTCCCACCCGCGGTCTGTGGTTCTGCCGGCCTCGGGTCCTGGAAAGATGCCTGCTTTCTAGCATCCGTCGGATTTGTTCGCTGCCATCGGTATGGAAGGGCCAAAAAGTTCTGCTCCGTCTGACACTGAATGCAGGCTGTGATAAAAACATACTGTAATGTCATGGCGATTGTTGGGGCAACCCCAAGCTGTGGTCGGCATCTGGCTGCCCTGACCAAAAGAAAACAATGACGTTAAACTTGACGTGGCACCAAAATGAGATCCGATCATACAGAGTCAGATATAAACACCAGCATATGTAGTAGTTGCATGCTGGGGACTGTGAAAGAAGCCACAGCTGGCTCTCATCATACCGCTTGCGTCATCAGTCGGCTCCTCCCTGCAAAATCATCTGGAACTGAATTTAAAGGGCAAAAATGCTTTTTGATTGTACCTTTCCTTTAGTGTGTCATACAGCTGTTTGTGCATGTAAAGAATCTGCAAAGGTACGATGCACAAAGTCCTAATTGTTTT
This sequence comes from Megalobrama amblycephala, assembly GCF_018812025.1. Classification (NCBI taxonomy): domain Eukaryota; kingdom Metazoa; phylum Chordata; class Actinopteri; order Cypriniformes; family Xenocyprididae; genus Megalobrama; species Megalobrama amblycephala. The sequence continues at coordinate 7,715,740 of NC_063057.1, read as the reverse complement.
GTAATATTAGTTTTGAGTTTTTATTTGATGTTTTACATAATACATGCAATTTTTTTTTTATCAGTAATTTGACAAATTTTCATTTGTAAAATATTTAATTTGCTTGAATATCCCAAAATAGGTGGTACTACTTTTTTAAAACTTTATTTAATACATTATCAAATGTAATCCTATGGAAGCTTGTTTCTGCCACTTAATAAAAAAATAAAAAAGGTAATTGTGAGTTTGCATCTCACAATTCTGACTTTTTTTCTTTAAACTCGTAATTGCGAGTTATAAAGTCAGAATTGCGTGATATAAAGTCACAATTCAGAATTTGTTTAGTTTTTATCACACAATTCTGACTTTTTAAATCACATTTGTTTTTTTTTTATGCAATTCTGACTTTATATCTCACAATTCTGACTTTTTTTCTCAAAATTGCGCGATATAAACTCACAATTGTGAGTTAAAAAGTCAGAATTGCGTGATATAAACTCGCAACTGCATCTTATAAACTCAGAATTGCGAGATATAGACTTTTTTTTCAGAATTGTGAGTTTATTATATAATTATGGCATATATGGAAGCTTGTTTCCACCATGAAATAAAAAAAAAGGTAATTGCGACTTTTTATCTCATAATTCTGACTTTCTTCTCACAATTACGAGTTAGAAAGTCAGAATTGCGAGATATAAAGTCAGAATTGTGGTAAAAACTCGCAATTGCGAAAAAAATCTGAATTGTGACTTTATATAAATTCTGACTTTATAATTCACAATTGCAAGTTTAAATCTAACAATTCTGAGAAAAAAAGTCAGAATTGCGTTATAAAGTCAGAATTGTGTTATAAAGTCAGAATTGTGTTATAAAGTCAGAATTGCGAGTTATAAAGTCAGAATTGTGTTATAAAGTCAGAATTGCGAGTTATAAAGTCAGAATTGTGTTATAAAGTCAGAATTGTGTTATAAAGTCAGAATTGCGAGTTATAAAGTCAGAATTGTGTTATAAAGTCAGAATTGTGAGATATAAAGTCAGAATTGCGAGTTATAAAGTCAGAATTGCGATATAAAGTCAGAATTGCAAGATATAAAGTCAGAATTGTGTGATATAAAGTCAGAATTGTGTGAAATAAAGTCAGAATTGTGAGATATAAAGTCAGAATTGTGAGATATAAAGTCAGAATTGCGAGTTATAAAGTCAGAATTGCGATATAAAGTCAGAATTGCAAGATATAAAGTCAGAATTGTGTGATATAAAGTCAGAATTGTGTGAAATAAAGTCAGAATTGCGAGATATAAAGTCAGAATTGCGAGATATAAAGTCAGAATTGCGAGATATAAAGTCAGAATTGTGTGAAATAAAGTCAGAATTGCGAGATATAAAGTCAGAATTGTGAGATATAAAGTCAGAATTGTGTGAAATAAAGTCAGAATTGTGTGAAATAAAGTCAGAATTGTGTGAAATAAAGTCAGAATTGCGAGATATAAAGTCAGAATTGCGAGATATAAAGTCAGAATTGCGAGATATAAAGTCAGAATTGTGTGAAATAAAGTCAGAATTGTGTGAAATAAAGTCAGAATTGTGTGAAATAAAGTCAGAATTGCGAGATATAAAGTCAGAATTGCGAGATATAAAGTCAGAATTGCGAGATATAAAGTCAGAATTGTGTGAAATAAAGTCAGAATTGCGAGATATAAAGTCAGAATTGTGTGAAATAAAGTCAGAATTGTGTGAAATAAAGTCAGAATTGTGTGAAATAAAGTCAGAATTGTGTGAAATAAAGTCAGAATTGTGGTAAAAACTCGCAATTGCCACAAAAGTCAGAATTGCGACTTTATATAAATTCTGACTTTATAATTCGCAATTGCAAGTTTAAATCTCACAATTCTGACTTTTCAGAAAAGTTGTAATTACCTTTTTATTTTTCTTATTTAGTGGCGTAAACAAGCTTCCATATTAATCCATTCACTAAATGACAAAGTGAAAAAAAATTATATATATTACTCCAGTCTTCAGTGTCACATGACACATTTCTTATTATCAATGTTGAAAACAGTTGTGCTTCTTAATATTTTTGTGGAAACCGTAGTGCATTTTTTTAATGATTCTTTGATGAATAGAAAGTTGTTCAAAAAAACAGCATTTATTTGAAACATTTACTTTATTATGATTTAATGCATAATTGCTGAATAAATCTGATATACTGTATATTACATTTGCCATATCGTCCATCCCCAATGTGTATGCTCTTGATGTGTTTAATCATGTGTTTAAAGTACTTACCACAGTAAATGAAAAATATCTAACTGTGGATTAGATGTGGAAAACTGGTGTGGGTTTTTCATCTTTTTCCATGAAGAATTATGAATCATTCATATCTCCCCTCAAGGCTGCAGTTTATATCACTTAGACGCATCACATGCATGTTAAATAATCAATATCTTTCCATGAAATTCAGTTGCTGTGTCTTGGTACCAACTTCTCCCAGTGATCCCGAGCTTTGTTTTGCACGCACCCTCACGTCAATCACAGGGCTGAACGCATCTGCTGATACACGGCGCGTACATGAGCTCTGACGCTGACGACGTGATTCGGTCTGACGTTAATGGAAGCGAGAGCCATGTGTGTAACTTAACAGCAGTGTGCCGTTAGTGCGGGGAGAAACGCTTCACTTCGCAAACTGGCTAAGAAGAGAAAGAGAGAGAGAGAGAGAGCAGGATTACAGGAGGAACATGTCCAGAAGGCCTCAGGAACAGCCAGCCAACACGCTATTTTGGCTTTGGCTCATCACACCGACCAGATATGGGATAGATTCTGTTATCATTTACTCACCCTCAATGTGACTTTCTTTGTCCCATTAAACACAAAAGCTGAATGTTCTGGCCGCTCTTTTCTGTGTAATGAAAGTGAGTGTGGAATTCAGGCTGACAATCTCCTAAAGGGGACTTATTATGCCCCTTTTCACAAGATGTAATATAAGTCTCTGGTGTCCACAGAGCTTGTCTGTGAAGTTTCAGCTCAAAATACTCCACAGATCATTTATTATAGCTTGTCAATTTTGCCCCTATTTTGTGTGTGTCCCTTTAAAAGCAAATGAGCTGCTGCTCCCCGCCCCCTTTCCAGAAGGGGGCGGAGCTATAATGGATTGTCAGTAACGGTGTTCAGCCTTACATTGTTCAAACCGGAGTCGACACTGATGGAGAGACTCAGGAAGAAGTTACAACTTTTAGACGTTTCTGAATGGTTAGTGGATAAATTTATGTAGTTGCTGTGGAGTTGATTCAACTCATCCACTAGCATGTGCCGTCATGTTCATCTTTTGCGCAAATCCAGCGTTGAATTGACCCTCGTTTGTGTTTTGCCATGGCGGCAATGTGGGTGGAAACTTGCAGATTAAAGGGTGGTAATATTATAATAAGATCCCCTTCCTTCATCACTAAGGGAATGAAATCTGAGCGGCTCGTTTTTTTCACATGCTTGCCTTGCAGAGAAAGGTTTACTGGGTTGTCCTTTTTCGCATTTTCTTGGTTGGTAGATGCACCAAGGACCTGATTATAGCACTTAAACATGGAAAAGTCAGATTTTCATTATATGAAAACCATTATAAAAGTAGTGTATACTATATTCAAAGTCTAAAAGTCGGCATGAAACAGATGTTGGAATAGTCTTTTCTTATCTATTGCGACATATACCAGTAAAACAGCTTCTCGAACAAGAACAAATGTAGGGCGGGGCTTGATTTTGTCTGTGGGGAATTGATTGGATGCATGTAGTTTGCTATTGGTCAATCTCCTGTGAGTGACAGGATGCCCCGCCCTCGTCATCAGAGAAGAGAAGAGATGTCACTGCAAGAGGGAGAGGAAGTTTTGATTCAAGATTAAATAAAATAATAAACACTGCAATATGGCCTGTTCACACCAAGAACGTTAACTATACCGATAACCGCAATGATAACTAATTAGCACCCACTAATGGGTGATAATGTTTTGTTTATCATAATCACATAATCGTCTTGCTCTTTAATGCAGGATTCTGATAGGCTGTCAATGTTTTTATCATTTTTCACCACCTTTGCACTTTGACATACATATTTGCAGTTGGTTCCATGATATGCAGTAGTCAAATATGATCTGTTTCCATCTGTTTGTCACACAAAGCTATCGTATGGTTTGCAAAATAGCACACGAGTCAAACAAGTTTTATTTGAGAGGTCAACAGCCTGCATCACCATTCTTTTGGTATCTTACGGAAAAGGGCTTCTCCTCCCTAGAACAAAGGTCTGCAGCTGCAGAACATCGTGAGGGCGAGTAAATGATGACAACTTTTATTTTTGGCTGAGATTTAAAACTAAATTACTGAGTCGCTGCGCTCCGATAAATCAGGAACAGTCTGCTTCTAATCTCGTTCAAAAGTTCTTGAGATCTAAAAGCATGAGAAAGTGATTGAAAGATCCACCCTGTCCCAGATTCCCCAATTATCTCTTGTCTCATGGCAGATATGAGCCAGAAAAGTGGTGCGTCTTCGTTAGGCACTTAACACTTCCGTTTGTTTGAGATCTTTGGTGCGAGAAGGAAAAGCGTGCGCTGGCATGCTCGTTTGTTTGGTATTGGGACGGAGAGCGGTCAGCCTCAGGCTCTGGACGGACGCTCACACAAGAGGGATTCCTGCTCTTATGGAATTGTGCTCCGGGAAAAGGACAATTATGAGGGGAAAAAATGAACAGAATTTAGACTGAGGTTTAGGAAGAAATAACAAAGACTTTAAGTCTGTTAAGTCTGGTAATGGAGGATAGTATTTTTTTTTTTTTTACTTTAACCAAAGCCTTTTTATTATTATAATTCATGGTGTTTTGTTTAGCTTTATCATGCTTACATGATGCATAGATATTCTTGTTAATGATATTTTTGTTAATGTAAATGTGGTCAGTTTGTTTACACCCATATCAATTAGGCTACGTTCACACTGTCAGTCCAAATCCCATTATTTGTGCATCCGATTGGAATCTGATCTGAAATTATTGACTGTCCACATTAGTGTTGTCAAATGTATCAACTTCGGTACCAAGTCAGTACTGTAATTTTAAAGGTGCCCTAGAATTCAATATTGAATTTATCTCGGCATAGTTGAATAACAAGAGTTCAGTACATGGAAATGACATACAGTGAGTCTCAAACTCCATTGTTTCCTCCTTCTTATATAAATCTCATTTGTTTAAAAGACCTCCGAAGAACAGGCGAATCTCAACATGACACCGACTGTTACGTAACATTCGGGATCATTAATATGTACGCCCCCAATATTTGCATATGCCAGCCCATGTTCAAGGCATTACACAAGGGCAGCCAGTATTAATGTCTGGATCTGTGCACAGCTGAATCATCAGACTAGGTAAGCAAGCAAGGACAATAACGTAAAATGGCAGATGGAGCAATAATAACTGACATGATCCATGATATCATGATATTTTTAGTGATATTTGTGAATTGTCTTTCTAAATGTTTCGTTAGCATGTTGCTAATGTACTGTTAAATTTGGTTAAAGTTACCATCGTTTCTTACTGTATTCATGGAGACGAGCCGTCGCTATTTTCATTTTTAAACACTTGCAGTCTGTATAATTCATAAACACAACTTCATTCTTTATAAATCTCTCCAACAGTGTGTAATGTTAGCTTTAGCCACGCAGCATAGCCTCAAACTCATTCAGAATCAAATGTAAACATCCAAATAAATACCATACTTACATGATCCGATGTATGCAAGCAGCATGCATGACAAACATCTTGTAAAGATCCATTTTGAGGGTTATATTAGCTGTGTAAACTGTGTTTATGCTGTTCAAGGCAAGCACGAGCTCTGGGGGAGGGGGAGCGGGAGATTTAAAGGGGCCGCAACCTATATATCGGTGCATAGTTAATGATGCCTCAAAATAGGCAGTTAAAAAATGAATTAAAAAAAATCTATGGGGTATTTTGAGCTGAAACTTCACAGACACATTCAGGGGACACCTTAGACTTATATTACATCTTTTAAAAAGAAGTTCTAGGGCACCTTTAAACATGTGATGATACATTTTGAGAGGATTCTTAAACACTTCTGATTGGCCAACAGTGATCAACGCTTCACAAACATCTTGTAAATAGACATCTTAAATGTATTTATTATTAAATTAAGTCTATTTACAACATGTTTTTGAAGCGTTGATCATTGTAGCCAATCGCAGACATATCTGTTGAGTGCTTGAACACAATGGCCAATCAGAGGTGTTTAAGAATCCGCTCAAAATGCTGGGGGGAAATGCTTACATTAGGAATTTAACTTGCATGCAAAACTAGAATATCGCATAGGCCTAAAACATTTGCGAGTAAAGTGCAGATTCTATCCCATGTCACTTCCTGGGAAATTGACGCAAAATATATGTAATAAAAAGGGGAATTGCTGCAATTGCGTGGTGAAAAGATGCTGTGGCTCTTTTTTGTAGATTATTAGTGAATTTCGCCTCAGAGCTTGCAGATGAAATGCAATAGAGTGCATTAGCGCCCACCCACTTCTGCTTCTGGAAGTATTTTTTCATTCATTTTTTCCATAGGGATTTTTAAAATGTCTTTGTTAAAGAGGTAAAATCCATGAACCAAGACAATCAAACTCTACAAACTTTGATTTGAAGCGAAAAAGTATTTGAAAATCGGACAAAAAGACTGCGTACTTAACAGCTTTAGTAAATACAATCCCATGAAGCATTGCAAACAGCATAATCGAATTAAAAACTATGGAGAAACCGAAAACTACTCATTTACAAATGTTGATTATATATATAAAAACATATATGACATTTATTGCAAAATATGCAGATATATACAAGCATTTATTTTGAGAGTGTAGAGCGATTGACTTGATTAAGCTGTTCGCAGTGCTTTATGGGAGTGGGCGGAGCTAACAAAATCTTTTGTTGCATGTTACTTTGTTTCTGATTGGTGGAATTTTCTGTGTAGCATCATGGGTAATGTAGTTTATTTGGATCATTTTAAAACTATGCTGAAATAATGCGAGCTCACTCCTTCAACAGAAGCAAATGCCATCGATAAACAACCTCGTAGCTCACAGGTTTAAAGGTTTATAATTTATCGTTCAACATCAGTTTCCCTTTGGTTTTTATTTCCAGAACCTACTGCTGCACTCTGTAAACGCTGTCATGTTATCTTGCGTTCAGACGCTGGTGTTTGGGAACGCTGAATCTGAATGAAACTGATCCGCTGATTAGTGATGTGAGTGTTTGTTGTGCATTGAGGGATTTGTTCGGTAAATGTGTTTCCATCATAGTTTATGCGCAGGTCGGATAAAAACTTTTCGTCTCAATTGAGCGTATACATTTTTTTATGCACATATTTACATTTTATGCTCATCTTGATGTTTCCATCCCGAATTTTTTTATGCAATAACCCAAAATTTGCATAAAAATAGGTGGATGGAAACATAGCAATTGTCTCTTGAACTCTTGATATGATTTTTTTTTTATTTAATTTATTTTAGAAAGTGCTTACAAGTCACAAATGTAGCAACTAATCAGGGTAAATATCCATTTGTGTTCAATGATCATCTCCCGCTGAGCAATAATTAGCAACATAATTCTTGTGCTGTGAACTCTGGTTTAACTCTTCTCTATTGTGTGTCCCCTGAAGAATTTTGTAGAAAAATAAAAGCTGGACATCAGCTATTTTTGTAATCAAAGTGTTCCCTCTGTACATTATTAAAAGTTTTAATATAAAAAGTTTAAGTAGACAGAGTAAAGCTTACCCCTGCAAAACCCACCACAACGCTGAGTATTCTTGGTGGTTGCTGTGCAGTTGTTCACATGTTCGGAGTGATTTTTAGTGTGTTGCTAGGGTGATGATAGATGGTTGCTAGGTGGTTTCTTACAGGCCCATGGATTTTGTTTGCAGTTTTCATTTGTTTCTGAAGTTGTTTCCCCAGTCCTCCCATCTCTGTTCATGCTGAGTCAGGCGCCTGAGAGGATGTTGATTATATAGACGAGTTCCTCCCTCAGCCTCGCTCCACACGTCGTCACCTGCCACTCTCGTCTCCATGGTTACAGCAAACTGGCAAAAGTCTACACGCACACAAAGATGCGCTCCTGTACTTTCAAGGTCCCCTCACACCCTGAATGATGCTGACACAAGCAAAAATCTTTTATTTTATTTCCCCCATTACCTGGTTATCTTGGATTAGGATGTCTGGTCTAAGGATACAGTTTAAGGAATACTACGTATGTACAATTCAGAATGGCATATTACATATGTTTGAAAGACAACAGACAGTAGTATGCAGTGTGTGTTTTGTTCTTTGATTGATTGATTTTAAGTGTATGTTTTGTCTATTTATGTTAAGCACCACTGTAGTTATAACTAATTGCCCCAATGGGATTAATAACACTCTAAACTAACAATAACAACAACAACAATAATAATTTTGTTTTGTTTTTTTAATGTTTTTGTGAGGCTGAAGATGAATTTCCACATGTGTGGACAATAAAGATTTCTAATCTATTATTATTAAGGTAGTGAAAGGTAATTATAACAGTAATAATTTAAATATATTAAAATATTTCCATATTAAATGTATTATTATTAGATATATTAAAATGCATCATTAAATGTATTATTATTATTATTGATGTAATGAAAGATAATTATAAAAGTAATATATTAAAATAATTTTCATATGAAATGTATTATTATTAATATTATTATTACATATATTAAATGTGTCATTAAATGTATTATTATTATTGAGGAAATTAAAGATAATTATAAAAAAATAATTTAAATATATCAAAATATTTTGCATATTAAGTTTATTATTATTGTTGTGGTAATGAAAGTTAATTATAATAGTAATAGTTTAAATATATTAAAATATTGTTCATATTAAATGTATTATTATTATTATTATTACTATTAGCCTATTACTACATAATGTAATAATTTATATTACAAAATATATAATGAATAATTTAGCGTTAAATATTAATTATAATTTTTATTATTGAGAAAATGACAGATAATTATATGTATTTTTTTTTTTAAATGTTAAAATGTTTTTTATATTAAGTATATTATTATTATTATTATTGTGGTAATGAAAGATAATTATAACAGTAATAGTTTAATATATTAAAATATTTTTCACATTAATTGTATTATTATTACATACATTATAATGTATCATTAAATATATTATTATTATTGGAAAATGAAAGATAATAATTTAAAGTTAAAAGTAAAAGTTAATAATAATTTAAATATATCAAAATATAAGTGTATTATTATTATTATTATTATTAGCAACATGCAGTTTAGGGTCACATGACAAGACATGTAAATTTAAATAAATATTTAATGTAAACAACCTCTTATATTGTACACAACATGCACATTTTCTGTGATTTTCTGCATGTGAAGTATAAAACCAGAACACACTGCATACAGTAGCATACTGAGTCCCACAATGCAATGCTGTCGACTTCACCTTCCATTTCTAGTGAAACGATCAACCCAGAAGATCAAAAGAAGTGAATCTTTTAAAATCCCTTATTCATTATTTGACATCATGCAAATAGTAGTATGCTATCTTTTAGCATAAGGCATAAAGATTCACTTCTTTTTTTATAAACACAAATCCCTATGAAAGTGTTCTGTTTAGTTTTGGTCCATAAGCAACAGTTGTATAAACATTGCCAAAGCGTCATTCACGTGAATGTCTGCCTGAACAGTTGAAAGAGGGACGTTTCCCGTATTCAGCATCACAGACACCTGCAAATGGACCTTGGCCTGTGGACAGTGTGGATGGTGTCAGTTCAATCATGCATGGCACCATTGAGCACCATGCTTTCTCTGACTCATTAAACATCAGGTTCAGTATAAGATGCTCCCGGTTTCTGGAAAACTCTTATCCAGGCTTCAAAGAAAGCCACTGGCTGTAAACGCAAGGACAGCTCTGAACCTTCGACAGACAATGAAGCCTGTGTCCCGAGTGCTCAGCGATTCTAGGAACAGAGAGTTTGTTGTGTCATATATGGCTTTTAAAAGTCAACGAAAATGGATGTTGTCTGAAACACCGTCATCTTTTAATGTAAATTATTGATTTTCTGAGAAGAATTTAACCTGGTCTTCAAGATTTATTACTGTTTAACTTTGGGGAATACTAAATCTGTTAAAATGCCTTAGCTGGGAGATTTTTTAAAGCTAAGCTCAACTAAGTTTATAGTTCAGATATAAACACTGATGTCTACGGTAGCGATAAAAATAGAGTAAATTACTTTTTGAAAGTAACTTGATGCTTCAAATAAAGGTTGTTAATCCAGTAGGTGGTGACAAGTGACTGTTAAAAAATGTCAAAATGTACGAATTTGGCAACTCATACGAAAATACGTATGATTTAGCAAAAAAATTAGCCACCTCGTAAAATACATACAAATTGCCTTGAGATTGGGTTTTCATAAATTAATCACACATGAAATTTGGCTGAAAAATTCCCCCCAAATCATCATTTAAAGTCATTATTGTGTAAAGCATCAAATAGCCAAGTAGCTTCAGAAAGAAATATTTTTGAATCAACTATAGCTTTAAATTTTTTTTTTATTAATATGGATATATGAAATAATTTTTTAATAAAATTATAGGCTACTCTAAATAAGAAACTAAAACTGCCAGTAGGTGGCGATAAAAGTAATTGAGTCATTAATTCATTTGATTCATTCAAACGGCTGATTCATTCAGGAATGAAGTAAATGGCTCTCTTTATGAATGGTCAATTGAATCATTGTTTCACCCAATTCATTCAAAACGCAGATTCAGAAATGAAATTCCTGTTGAATTGTGTGATATAAAGTCAGAATAGCATGTTGTAACATCAGACTTGCGATTCTGACTTTTTTGTTATCACGCAATTCTGACTTTATAGCTCACAATTATTATAATGAAATTATACTCTAAATAAGAAACTAAAACTGCCAGTAGGTGGTGGTAAATGTCTTAATGATTAAGTCATTGAATCATTCATTCATTCGATTCGTTCAAATGGCTAATTCATTCAGGAATTCAGAAATGAAAGTTAATGGCTCTCTTTATGCATGGTCAGTTGAATCATTGTTTCACCCACTTCATTCAAAACGCAGATTCAGAAATGAAATACTTTTGAATTGTGTGATATAAAGTCAGAATAGCATGTAACGTCAGACTTGCGATTCTGACTTTTTTGTTATCACACGATTCTGACTTTATAACTCGCAATTATTATAATGAAATTATACTCTAAATAAGAAACTAAAACTGCCAGTAGGTGGCAATAAAAGTAATTGAGTCATTAATTCATTCGATTCGTTCAAACGGCTGATTCATTCAGGAATGAAGTAAATGGCTCTCTTTATGAATGGTCAGTTGAATCATTGTTTCACCCAATTCATTCAAAACGCAGATTCAGAAATGAAATTCCTGTTGAATTGCGTGATATAAAGTCAGAATAGCATGTTGTAACGTCAGACTTACGATTCTGACTTTTTTGTTATCACAGAATTCTGACTTTATAACTCGCAATTATTATAATGAAATTATACTCTAAATAAGAAACTAAAACTGCCAGTAGGTGGTGGTAAATGTCTTAATGATTAAGTCATTGAATCATTCATTCATTCGATTCGTTCAAATGGCTAATTCATTCAGGAATTCAGAAATGAAAGTTAATGGCTCTCTTTATGCATGGTCAGTTGAATCATTGGTTCACCCACTTCATTCAAAACGCAGATTCAGAAATGAAATACTTTTGAATTGTGTGATATAAAGTCAGAATAGCATGTAACGTCAGACTTGCGATTCTGACTTTTTTGTTATCACACGATTCTGACTTTATAACTCGCAATTATTATAATGAAATTATACTCTAAATAAGAAACTAAAACTGCCAGTAGGTGGCAATAAAAGTAATTGAGTCATTAATTCATTCGATTCGTTCAAACGGCTGATTCATTCAGGAATGAAGTAAATGGCTCTCTTTATGAATGGTCAATTGAATCATTGTTTCACCCAATTCATTCAAAACGCAGATTCAGAAATGAAATTCCTGTTGAATTGCGTGATATAAAGTCAGAATAGCATGTTGTAACGTCAGACTTACGATTCTGACTTTTTTGTTATCACAGAATTCTGACTTTATAACTCGCAATTATTATAATGAAATTATACTCTAAATAAGAAACTAAAACTGCCAGTAGGTGGTGGTAAATGTCTTAATGATTAAGTCATTGAATCATTCATTCATTCGATTCGTTCAAATGGCTAATTCATTCAGGAATTCAGAAATGAAAGTTAATGGCTCTCTTTATGCATGGTCAGTTGAATCATTGGTTCACCCACTTCATTCAAAACGCAGATTCAGAAATGAAATACTTTTGAATTGTGTGATATAAAGTCAGAATAGCATGTAACGTCAGACTTGCGATTCTGACTTTTTTGTTATCACACGATTCTGACTTTATAACTCGCAATTATTATAATGAAATTATACTCTAAATAAGAAACTAAAACTGCCAGTAGGTGGCAATAAAAGTAATTGAGTCATTAATTCATTCGATTCGTTCAAACGGCTGATTCATTCAGGAATGAAGTAAATGGCTCTCTTTATGAATGGTCAATTGAATCATTGTTTCACCCAATTCATTCAAAACGCAGATTCAGAAATGAAATTCCTGTTGAATTGCGTGATATAAAGTCAGAATAGCATGTTGTAACGTCAGACTTACGATTCTGACTTTTTTGTTATCACAGAATTCTGACTTTATAACTCGCAATTATTATAATGAAATTATACTCTAAATAAGAAACTAAAACTGCCAGTAGGTGGTGGTAAATGTCTTAATGATTAAGTCATTGAATCATTCATTCATTCGATTCGTTCAAATGGCTAATTCATTCAGGAATTCAGAAATGAAAGTTAATGGCTCTCTTTATGCATGGTCAGTTGAATCATTGGTTCACCCACTTCATTCAAAACGCAGATTCAGAAATGAAATACTTTTGAATTGTGTGATATAAAGTCAGAATAGCATGTAACGTCAGACTTGCGATTCTGACTTTTTTGTTATCACACGATTCTGACTTTATAACTCGCAATTATTATAATGAAATTATACTCTAAATAAGAAACTAAAACTGCCAGTAGGTGGCAATAAAAGTAATTGAGTCATTAATTCATTCGATTCGTTCAAACGGCTGATTCATTCAGGAATGAAGTAAATGGCTCTCTTTATGAATGGTCAGTTGAATCATTGTTTCACCCAATTCATTCAAAACGCAGATTCAGAAATGAAATTCCTGTTGAATTGTGTGATATAAAGTCAGAATAGCATGTTGTAACGTCAGACTTACGATTCTGACTTTTTTGTTATCACACAATTCTGACTTTATAACTCGCAATTATTATAATGAAATTATACTCTAAATAAGAAACTAAAACTGCCAGTAGGTGGTGGTAAATGTCTTAATGATTAAGTCATTGAATCATTCATTCATTCATTCGATTCATTCAAATGGAATGAAAGTAAATGGCTCTCTTTATGAATGGTCAAGTGAAGCATTGGTTCACCAGATTCGTTCAAAACGCTAATTCGGAAATGAAATGCCGTAGTGTGTTGCTCGGAGATGAACAATTCTGCTCTGGCTTTATATTTTCAGGCCAAAACTGAGCAAAACAGGCAATGCTGTGTCTAAAACAACACAATATTAACTTCTTATTTATTGAACTGTTGTATAAAATCAGTTTCGCAATTGGACTCGTGAAGAAGAAAAACATCTAAATTGCTAGTGAAATTCACAAATAGTTACCAAGAAATGGCACATTGAATTAAATGTGATGAAGAAAGACTGAAAGAGTGTCTCCAATAACCTGTTTTTATTACAACTTACAAGAGTGTAGAAAGCGAGTTGCGGTTCAACCAAGTGTGGCATGTAGTGTATTTTCAGAGAGTTTCAGAGATATTGTTCTCAGTTATACCAACTGGATCATGTTACAGATGGAGAGCAGAAGGTTTGCGTGAGTGTGTGTTTTCTCGCGTCTCTCTCGGGTTTCTGTTAGGCTCTATTACTCTGATTTGGGACACCAGACACGTTCTCATTAGTGTTATGAATGTAATCAGTAGTGTGGCTGTGAGGTTAATGCAGTCCCTCTACAGACTCGGCCATTAGAGTCGCTAACCCAATCACAGCCCGTCCAGAGCCCCTCGCTGCCCTGCTCTGATGTCACCCGTGCTAAAACCAGTGGAAAAAACAGCACATCACCTTATTGGAAAGGCTCAGAATGGCCTCAGAGACAGATGAGACATAACATTTCCACCTTGATCACAGTTGCGACGCTTGCGAGTTGAATTTGTGCATCATTTATGGTCTATTTTGGTGCCATCTCTCAGTCCCACGAGAGATATCCGTAACGACAGTGAGCAATGCTGAATTTATTTTGGATTGGGGCTTGTGTAATCTACATGCTCTTTGTCTAAAATTGCTTCTGATTATGATTCACTGATACTGTAAACGGTTAAATCAAGGTAAATCGAGGTAAACGTTGTGAAAAATGCAGACTTGGCTGCCCTGAAGCGACTTTTCCGAGCAGAACGACCCTTTCAAATGTGCTTGGCTGTGGGTTGGCATTTCGGGGAGGTGTAGTCTGTGTCTTGTCTGGTTCTTATTAGACTAATGCGCAATTTGTAATAAAAAGTGCAAATTTCCCATATGGAGTAAAATCAGTGTTGACCAGGGGCCCAGATTTGTATGCTTCGGGGTGGCTTCAGACTTTACAGTGCAAATGTGGCCCAGTTTTCTGTTTTCATTTTAGTGGGAATGTTTCAACTTGCTTTTACACTAACTAGCTCTGTGTTTCTCAATCTCTCCAGACTGCTTTATATGAGAGCCTCTTTCTGGATAGTGTATGTTGAGGGGGGAAAAAAAAAAATTGCTACACTCTAAAAAATGCTGGATCAAAAACAACCCAAGTTGGGTTGAAAATGGACAAAACCAGCATTTTTGACCCAGTTTGACCCAACCTGCTGGGCAGTTTTATTTAAATCAATTATTGTTCAAAAATGACTATATGGCCGGCTTAAAATGAACCCAAAATAGGCTGGAAATTAAAAATCAGACACATAATTATTAGAGGCAACAGCAATAATCAAAAGGTGAACATTTATTAATAACCAATTTAATAAATGTTCATTATTTAATTATTATTGATTAAACTTATTCATCAATGTTAATTTCCAACCTATTTTGGGTTCATTTTAAGCATGCAATAGAGTAATTATTAAACAATAGTTGAGATAAATAAATCTACCCAGCAGGTTGGGCAAACATTTAACCCAACCACTGGGTCAAAACAATCCAGTTAATCCAACTTTTGTGAACCAGGGTGGAAATTCAAAAATTCCACTTCCTGCCATTTCAATTCAAATTCCAGTTCAACTTTTGTTGTCCACATTTTGTGTCTTTTTGGATTTTTATGTTTAGTCTAAGTTTCCTGTTTCCTCTCTCTGTTTTGTAGTCATTTTGTAGTTTTTTTGGCTCCCCTCATTCCAGGTGTGTCTTATTTGCCAGTTACCCCTTGTGTATAGCTGCTTTCACGCCATGTCGTAATTATCGTAACGATTCTGAAATGTACAAAAGCCTTCACGTGCATGTAGGACTTGTAATTACAATTTAAATTTTCTGAGAACTACGACTTGTACCACCTGACCACTGCAGATTTAAAGGTGCCCTAGAATTAAAAATTGAATTTATATTGGCATAGTTGAATAACAAGAGTTCAGTACATGGAAATGACATACAGTGAGTCTCAAACTCCATTGTTTCCTCCTCCTTATATAAATCTAATTTGTTTAAAAGACCTCAGAAGAACTGTTACGTAACAGTCGGGATCATTAATATGTACGCCCCCAATATTTGCATATGCCAGCCCATGATCAAGGCATTACACAAGGGCAGCTAGTATTAACGTCTGGATCTGTGCACAGCTGAATCATCAGACTAGGTAAGCAAGCAAGAACAATTGCGAAAAATGGCAGATGGAGCGATAATAACTGACATGATCCATGATTAAATGATATTTTTAGTGATATTTGTAAATTGTCTTTCTAAATGTTTCGTTAGCATGTTGCTAATGTACTGTTAAATGTGGTTAAAGTTACCATCGTTTATTACTGTAGTCACGGAGACAAGAGAGCCGTCGCTATTTTCATTTTTAAACACTTGCAGTCTGTATAATTCATAAACACAACTTCATTCTTTATAAATCTCTCCAACAGTGTGTAATGTTAGCTTTAGCCACGGAGCACCATCAAACTCATTCAGAATCAAATGTAAACATCCAAATAAATACTATACTCACATGATCCGAAGCATGCATGACGAACATCTTGTAAAGATCCATTTGAGGGTTTTATTTTAGCTGTGTGAACTTTGTAAATGCACTGTATTATAGAGTCGCGAGCTCGATGGGCAGGGAGCACGAGATTTAAAGGGCCAGCAGCCCTGAATCGGTGCATAGTTAATGATGCCCCAAAATAGGCAGTTAAAAAAATTAATTTCAAAAAAATCTATGGGGTATTTTGAGCTGAAACTTTACAGACAGATTCAGGGACACCTTAGACTTATATTACATCTTGTAAAAAAACATTCGATGGCACCTTTAAGGTACGTTTGACTTGAAGCGGCGCTGTGCAGACATCAAAGTACAGCAAAAGCGATTCGAAAGCATACAGAGCTTTATTTACGGTAATTACGACATGGCGTGAATGCGGCACATTTAAACCCCAGTGTTTCCTGTGTTCATTATCAGGTCTTGTCCAGTGTTGGCTGTTTCATTTCTAAACTTTGTTTAACCCTGTTACATACTGTACATACAGGCGGTTATGCATTTAACATCATGAATAATCAGCGGTGTAAACCAGTTCACAAGGCAGATCCCTCACTAATGATCTAAGAGACGTCTGTATTCTCTCCAGCTGGCCATGTTGTTTGTTTTTTCTCTAGTAATGAAACAATCTTCTAATGTTCTTTCCTATGATCCTCTTCACCTGTCCCTTTGAATCGGCTCTGGTCTGTGGTAGCCGTCGTGACGCAAGAGGTAAATCAAATCAATAAGCAATCGGGGACCAAGTGCTGTGCAGATCGACAGGCCTCCTGCCCGGCAGATTTGGGCCTAATTAGCATTGATGAGCATCACTGATGGGATTTACGCCATTGATGAGCAGCGTGAGTCATCGCTCATCCATCTGACTTGGGCAGCGAGTCTAACCCGCTTAGAGTGGGGGTTCGTCCGGGATGATGGGGATTCCTCGGAGGCCAGGCAGGTGTGGAGATTTGCGCAGAGATGAGAGGCACGAACACAGCGGGAAGAGTTAAGCACATTTCCAAGGAAGGGAAAACATATCTGAGAGGGATTAGCAAGCATTAAAGATGGATTTATAGTGCTTTGCGTCAGTTAGCACATGCATACTATACTCTTAAAAACTGGGTTTTCGCAGCATGATTTTTGCTTCCCCAAAGAACCTTTCAGTGAACAGTTCTTAAAAGAACCAGTTTTCTTAGTGTGAAGAACATTTTATTAATCTAAAGAACCTTTTTCCATTATAAAGAACCTTTTGTGGTATGGAAAGGTTCTATGAATGTTGAAGGTTCTACCATCAATGCCAGTAAAGAACCTCTAAAAACAAATGTTTTGGTTTAACAGAATAAATGAACACAGCAGTTTATATTAATCTTTTTGAGTTTTGACAACCTCTAATGAAATTATGTCCAACCAACAACTACTTTAAGCATAAACACAACTTTTTAAGTTGATTACTCAAAACTAATTGTTCCAACTCATTTCAACATAGAATGCAAGTGTTGGGACTCAAATTAACAGCTAGCATAGTACGTTAAATGTAACCTATTTAGCATTTACTGAATATGTGAGATATTATAGGTCTTTCCCTTTAATAAAAAACACTTACACTAACATAAAATAACACTTAATTTCAACATTTACTCTCCTTATCCAGTCATATGCAAAGCAGGCTGGGAACTAGAAATCCCTGAGACAATTTTCAAGACAATTTCATTTCTGTATTGCTCGCTTAAAATGAACCCAAAATATGTTGGAAATTTACATTTATTAATATGTTTAATAAAAGAACATTTATTAATACATTTAATGAATAATAATTAAACAATAAACATTTATTAAATTGCTTATTAATTAATGTTCATCTTTGTTACCTCTAGTAATTATGTGTCTGATTTTTAATTTCCAACATATTTTGGGTTTATTTTAAGTCATTTTTAAAAAATAGTTGGGTTAAATAAAACTGCCCAGCACGTTAGGCAAACATTTAACCCAACTGCTCAGTTTGTCCATATTTAACCTAACTTGGCTTGTTTTTAACCCAGCATTTTTAGAGTGTAGATATTACCTAGTTATTGTAATTATTACAAGAAGTATATGCGAAACAGGACTGTAAAATAAAGTGCTACTGAAAATTAAGTTGAAATTACACACAATATTAAGTTGATGTAATGATCAACATGTCAACAGCACTCATCAAAATAATGTTTGCAACCAAAAAGGTTAATTAAATTAATAAAGTAGAATTTTTAACTTGCAACCATGCATTTATATACGTTGTGGTAATATGTCCACTGAATTTCTTTGTAGATTGTACGACGTGGACAGTTGCGTTCGAAATAAGAAAGATGCTTTTCTTTCGCTCTGTTTGTCATGCACTAATGCATTTTCCTGGTGCTCTTGAGGGTTCTGCCTTCGGTGCCCCAGCAGAGCCCACTGTAATCTTATCTCATTTTGACGTAAGTGCCTCTATATCACACTTGACATTTAGAGCTGCAGTGACTCCATTCGCTTTTTATGCGAGAGATGCACGAAGGGAAAAAGCAGCGTGCCGGCTCCACGTGCAGTCCGCTGGCAGTGAGCTCAGCTGGGCTTTGTGAGGCGCTGCCAGTGCCTGTCTCTCCCCCTGGAACATGGGAGAATTCCCTCAGTGGCACTTACTCAGGCCGGGCCCCCGCTGACACTGCCAAGGCAAATATTTACCCTCCAGTCAAATGAATAGGTACACATGCACGCTCGAGACCAGATAATGCACCGGAGGAGAAACACACACATTCAGAAAAGTG
Organism: Megalobrama amblycephala; assembly: GCF_018812025.1. Taxonomy (NCBI): domain Eukaryota; kingdom Metazoa; phylum Chordata; class Actinopteri; order Cypriniformes; family Xenocyprididae; genus Megalobrama; species Megalobrama amblycephala. The sequence continues at coordinate 7,696,551 of NC_063057.1, read as the reverse complement.
CAGGGAATTTCTTTAGGTAGGCGCTCCGGCGTGTTTACCGCAGTGCCGTCTCATTTGTCTTGCAGGGGATTTGACAATGTCAACTCTCGCTTAAAACAAAAGCAACTATTGGCTAAAGCCCTTAATTACTTTCTCCCGGTGTGTGTCGAAGCATCAAAAAATTTCAGACTTTTCACCTGTGACACTTGAACTTGAACTTTTTAAGAATAGCTTATTCTTGCTTTGAACAAAACAACCAATATTTAAATCTCTTAACTCTAAAAAAAGGCTGGGTTAAAAACAATCCAAGTTGGGTTAAGTCAGTGATTGGGTTGTTTTAACCCAGCGGTTGGGTTAAATGTTTGCCCAACATGCTGGGTAGTTTTATTGCACTCAACTATTGTTTAAAAATTACTATATGGCTGGCTTAAAATGAACCCAAAATAGGTTGGAAATTAACTTAACTTATTAACTTATTAATAAATATATATATATATATATATATAATAAATAGCCAATTTTGGGTTCATTTTAAGCAAGCAATATAATACATTTTTAAACAATAGTTGATTTAAAACTACCCAGCAGGTTGGGCAAACATTTAACCCAACCGCTCGGTAAAAACAACCCAATCACTGAGTTTGTCCATATTTAACCCAACTTGGGTTATACCAAGCATTTTAAGAGTTAATTGAACAATACAGACCGATATTTAAACGTCTTAATAAAACAATACATATTCGTATTTAAATGCCTTAATAGAACAATACTGATATGATATACGATATGGTATATGGTGAAAAACAAACCAAAATTCGATGTATTATTCAGTGAAAATCCTGACCTTGGCCGTTGGTCTTCTATGCTTGATGTACACCTTTGTGAGACTCTATTAGCGCTGCAGCTCACTCCGACTCGCTCAGAAAAAGGACACAAGTTGTGAGAAATCCAGGTAATAAAACCGCAACATGAAATGCAATGCTAGGAATCCCATCAAAGTATCCGCGTACTTTCTGGAACTCCGGTTGTCTGATGGCAGAATGACAGTTGACGGATGTGAACGCGATAACTTTTAGTTGAGACAAACACAATAGATAAATTCACCTCAGAGAAGAAAGTGATTTCGATATTTCGATACTTTTGATAAAGTAAAGTCATGTTTTTGTTAATCTTGATTTCTCACAACTTGCATGCGTTTTTGGACAAGTTGGAACTATGGCACTAATAGAATCTCATGAACTCAAGTCGTGCACAGAAGACCTACGGCCAATGTTATGATTTTTGTTAAATGATACATTAAATGTCAGTTTGTTTTTCACCAAACCCTATTGTATAACCCCAGAACAATTGGAATATATGACACACGTCACATGGGACCATTCTGTGATACTTTTGCATCTTTTTTTAAAGCTTTTTCACTGGCCACAATTTTGACATCGATACCATGAGAAAAAAACTGCCATATAGATATTTTTAATATTATCTCATAATTTGGCAGCAGGTTTTTTAGGCTGCTGTCACTTTAAGACCTGACACATGGATCCATTATACTGTTACACATGCGTTTTCTTTCTCAACTGTTTACGTTCACTTCAAACATAACTGACCGTGTTTACGTGAATACTCACCAAGACCGGCGTTTTGACATTATTTTGTGTGTATTTGACTGTTCAAGTGCAATAAACAGAGAAAAAGAACTCAGTTCTGAGAGGCAGCTTTATGTGCGCGCACTTTGGGTTACTCAATCCGCGGGAATGAGTAAAATTATGCGCAACACACGCAATCCCACGCCGAAATTCAAGCCTTGTAACACCAACAAAATTCATCCGGAGCAAATGAAACGAGTGAGTGAGGGGAGGCGGGTTTCTGTGTCGACTCGCTGTCGGAGAGATGAGAGAGAGAAAGAGCAGCTGGTGTCGTGTTTCTATTCTGCGAAAACATTTGTATCGGAAGCGTTTCAGATATTTCAATATCGATATGTATCAACACTATTATTTCAGATGACTACAATTGAAAAATGCAAATATTATATATACTTTAACCTGTCAAAGTGGCTAGTACTGCATATACAGCCATTAAACTTTCTTTATGGTAAATCACTAAGACATAACAGTATGATTTTCTATAAAGCTGCTTTTAAACGGTGTGTATTGTGAAAAGCGCTATACAACCAAGTTTGTCTTGAGGGGATGTTTGTTGCGAAGCAGTCGAGATCTGTCGACGGTCTAAACACCTCAATACGTCTCGTGAAGACGCACGGGGGCTCGACAGATGCTTCGACGAGCCTCATTGTGCATCTCTCGTTACGCTAATGAGGTCAAGACCTTCTGCGGCTCTGTCGTTCGCTGGCTGTTCGTCCCGAGCCTTTGTGTGACTGGCAGTCTCCTCTCCAGCGCTTTTATTCCATACAAGGCCCTGCCAGAGGCATCGTGAACACAGCATGAGATCTCAGGTCTACGTCACTCTCACTCACTACCCGAGAGCGACCTGGAGAGCAGCAGGCAGCGCTGGGAGAGGAGGCTTTTAATTGGCCAGAAGCGCTTCGAGTGAACACAGTGTTCTCGACGGGCCTGTCGTTCGAACAAAGAACAGATTCGTCACTTGCCCTGTTTTAACCTGTGCCCGTTGGCGGAACGTGAAGGTTGCATGTGATGTCGTCTCAGCCGTTTTAACAGCAGAGGTTGTTTAGATTGAGGAGACGGAGACGGTGAGAATCAAGGCGCCGACTGTCACCTCTCGAAGCGCGGCCGGCCCGTTTGTCACTGACGTCGGATGCCATATTTATGTGCTGTAACTCACAGCGGTGAGCATATACAGTGCTGGGTGGTCCAGCTTGAGTTTGTTGGGGCCGACACCGTCTTGAAGAGGAATCTTTATGACCGTGTGTGTGTGTGTGTGTCGGACGGCCCTGAACGTGTGTGTCAATATATGGGGCTGGTTTTGCTGTTTGCTTGTTCTTACCTACACAACTTCAACAGCATGCCGTCTCTACAGAAGGCCTGTTTTGACACACATTGTTTGAAATTGATTAAAGAAATAAATGTGTTTTAAACGTTATGCTCTGGAAATGTTCCCCTCTGCTGCAGATCTCAAACCTTATTCGGTTGCATATGTTTAATATTAAACATGTTGAATTATGAATGAATTGCAATTGAAAGAAATGTAAAAACTAAAAAAAGTTTGAAAATGTTGAGTTTTAAAGGGTTGAAAAAAAATGAAAATTATCCTATAATTTACTCACCCTCAAGCCATCCTAGGTTGACTTTCATCTTTCAATCAAACACAATCGGAGTTAAATTAAAAAATATCCTGGCTCTTCCAAGCTTTATAATGGTAGTGAAGAAGGGGGGAAGATTTTGAAGCCCAAAAAAACTCATCCATCCATCATAAAAGTAATTCACACAACAACAATGGATGAAATATCCATATTTATAACTTTATAAACTAGAATCACTGGCTTCCGTACGCGAGTTGATTCCGGCGGAATTGTGTTTGACTAAAAGAAGAAAGTCATATACACCTAGGATGGCTTGAGGGTGAGTAAATTATGGAATTATTTTCATTTTTGGGTGAATTATCCCTTTAAAAGCCTTAGTTTTTTTTTAAGTATTTAGTTAAGGGATGGCAAGTTTATTTATATAGCATATTTCATGCACAATAGTAATTCAAAATACTTAAAATAGTCATTAATTAATCATAACAGATGCTTAAGAAATAAAATAACCAATAAAAATTTAAAAAATACAAATTAACAAATTAAAATCTTTTTTTAACATTTAATAAATTAATACAAATTTTATTTAATATTATACAATTATATGCTCAGTTCACTTCAGAATTAAAATTTCCTGATAATTTACTCACCCCCATGTCATCCAAGATGTTTGTGTCTTTCTTTCTTCAGTCGAAGAGAAATGAAGGTTTTTGAGGAAAAAAATTCCAGGATTTTTCAATTGGGACCAACGGGTTGAAGGTCCAAATGTCAGTTTCAGTGCAGCTTCAAAGAGCTCTACATGATCCCAGACGAGGAATAAGGGTCTTATCTAGAGAAACAATCTGTCATTATTTAAAAAAAAAAAAATATATATATATATATATATATATATATATATATATATATATATATATATATATATATATATATATTAGGGGGGTGACGAGATCTCGTGGCACGAGATCTCGCGAGACTAAACTGACGAGATTTCTCGTCGAGGCGAAAAGTAGTCTCGTGATGTTGCCATGACAGAGTGTTAGGATGATTAGGAAAGAATATGCCACCGCTACGTTTACATTATGCCTCCACTGTCGTTTTGCTTTGTATTTAAATAAAAAAAACATTTAATTCAGTTGGATAACGGTCGCCGCCGCTCCAGAGTACGCGCGACCGTTGAAAGTGAAAGTAAACGCGCGCGCGCATTCAAACGCG